>NW_008238358.1:9467468-9480340 GCF_000691975.1 Corvus brachyrhynchos
CGTTTCTTTCCAGCTGCGGCAGGGAAGCGAGGAAGCACCCAGCTTGCTGCTTTCCAGTCAGCTTTTGGCCAGTTGTTCAGTTTCTTTTTATTTCTCTGGAGAGAGACTGAGAGTTGAACTTTTTTTCCTTCCCTGGAATTTTGGATTTTCTCCCTTTTCTACTGGACTGCTTCAATATCAGAGCACATCAGGAGGACTTTCCACTGGGCACAGAGGGCCTGGCCCTGGGCCAAGCCCCAGCTCCGAGGAGACCAAAGGGAGGACTCCAACACTTTCCCAGGTTTTTCCTCCACAGCGAACGATTTTATTATTTAGCATTATTTTCCTTTTCCCATGTGTTTGTTAAATAAATAGTTTTTATCTCCTTCACTTTCCTTTGAGGAAAATTTATTTTTTCTGAACCTGGTGGGGGAGGGGTGGTGACCTGCCTTCTCTCAGAGGATATATTTCTAAATTTGGCCAAACCGGAACAGGCCTGAAACATAGTTTCTTATAGATGAATTTTAATAACTGTGAATTTATTGAAATACATGTGTAAGTATGCAAGATGTACCCCCATGTGCCCCACAATACATTTGGAAATATCTGTCTCAACTTTGTAAAACACACAAAACAAAATGATTAACAGTACTTTGAAACAAAGCTGACACTGGTAATTAGAGTAGTAATTCACTATGTCTTAATACTTGAACTCAAATCTTCTACAAGGAGCTAATTCACTATATGGAGAAAAGGAAGAATCACTCAGGACAGCAGTGAGGTCTGTAATAACCTGTTGTCTCTTTCTTTCCTGTCTCCAAGGTTTCACTTTTCCATGTAACCCTAAAGAGTGGACACAAAAGACATGTATTTGCTTGAAAGGTGAGAAATAAAATATAAGTCTTGACTTTAAGTAGCTCCACACAGCACTGGTTCTTGAGTTTGATTTTCTTGCCTGTCTACATACAGCCCTCTCTCAGTTTCTCTGCTATTGTGCTCAGTGTCACTTTTGCTGAAGGAAAGTAGCTGAAATGTCGCTTTAACCAAATATCCTGAGATGTTGGAGACAGATCTAAAACTGAAAAGACATTGATTCTCATGGGAAAATCCTGTTGTTGGACAAGCAGATGTAAATCACAGCTGGCTTACAAAACTAGTGAGAAAATGGATTTTTTTTTGCAAAATTGTCAAGCGGGTAGGCTAGGCTCTGATAGGCTAAGGAATCCAGCTTTGCCAGGGCATGGGCTCCACTGCTCACCTGAATGCACGTGGGAGAAACTCTACTGCTAGTACCCATCCAAGGCTAAAGCTGTCATGTGTTTTTTTCTCTCCAGCATCTTCCCAAGGTGTCCTTCACATCTCCCAGTCCCCACCAGTATTATATAACATTCACATTATTATTATCATCACTTATTTTAAGTTTCTAAATACTTTTATTTTCCATTGGAGGAGTTTTCCTGTGTGCAGCAAGGAAGCTGTTCTGCATGTCTTATAACATGGCTAATGCTGAGCTGTGGTCACTTACGACAAGGGCTGATCCCACCAGGACCACGTGCAGAAATGAAATTGACCCTGTGTGGCTGCCTGCCTGCCATTTCCCATTGTTTCAGTGGGTCCCAAGAAGGGCTGTCCATGTGAATGGAGTTATTGGTTTGCATTTAAGGAGCTGAGTACAAAACTCTGGGAGAGAGTTGGGAATAGTAAAGTGGTGTAGAAATCTAGTGTTCAAGAAAAGAATCAGAGGGATGCAGAAGACAGCTCTTCTAGAGAGTCAGGGAATACAGGATATCAGGCAAAGTGAAGCAGGGGTAAAGCAAGTGGAAATGTAAGGTCACTGATCTGGGGACCAGCTGTGGCTGCCAACAGCAGCATGTTGTCCACCCAGATACTATTTCCACTTGAGTAGGAACCAGTGGTGGAGGAGACTGGATCCCTATGCCCTCTCCAGGAATCAAAAGTTGTGTTCTACTGTGGCCAGCTGAGTGGTGGAGGATACCAGATATACACACCAAAGGACAGAGTGACCAGTGCTTGTACCTCCTCTTGGCCTACTCTTCAGTTTATATTACAGCTCCTTTTCTACTCTTTGCCCACTTAAAACAGTCATTACTCTTTTTTTATCTCCTAACAATACAGACAATTTCACCTTCTGCATTTTATATGGCTCTGTCACTACCCTCTAGTATTTTTGATTTCAAGAGCTTTTTCTGAACCTTTTAATTCTCAAGACTAGAAATCTTATTCAGATAATAATTCAGTCTCCTTTAAAAGTCCCTATCTATATATTCACTGCTGTGATCCAGGATATCTCATTCTTCCATCTCTTCCTAAATCTTCTTCTGGAGTTCATTTTTTTTTTACTTTTACTAATAGCCATTTTCTTCAACGGGAAGTTTTAATATGCTGGAGAATAATTTGAATGTTTTTTTCCTTTCATGTGTTGGGAAGTTTGTTTTTGTTTTTCCTTCAAAAGATGGTGGATAGATTTGCCATGAGATGATTCTTAGAGAATATGTGAGAGCATGCTAACATCATTTGACACCTGTCAAACCAGCCATCTTCCCCCATGTCTCATGCTAGAAATCTAAGCACAGAGGTAGGTGTCCTCTGAGATAGTGGTAATTTCCAGTAAGCAGACTTAGAGGAAAATACAGGCTTTTTCTTCTTTCGGGTGCCTGAAGAACTGAAAACATGCTCTCTTTATTTTTATAACTCACTGCTAGCAGTTCCTCTCATTTACACTTATATACTCATATGTACATACAAATGCATATATGCATATACTTATTTGCAGAAAGAAGTAACTGTAATAAAACCCTTAATGATACTGAGGAAGCAGTCACCTGTTACTCTGCTCTGGCAGTTTCAGCTGTCGAGTGAACTTGAGTTATTGTGGTGATTTATCATTACTGCTTTAAGCCATATGCTATATTCTGCACCTATATTTTATATTTATAGCTTCCTGTATTGAATACTTAAATTTTCATCTTATTTTCACAGTGAAAGAATTTTTTATGTGAAAAGCAGTAACCAAAATTAGGTAATGATTACTCGTATCATCCTTGGTATCTGTTACCTTTTTTTTCCAAGTGGTTGACCAAAACTGTACCCATTTCACCTGTATTGAGAAATTTGGGCTGCAGGGGTGAATAATGTTAGGGTCTGCAACTGTTGGTAGTTTTCTAGGGATGACTTCTGTCTTAGATATTAAAACAATCTTGGCTGAGGCTGGAGGTCTTTGCCTAAAGTCCCTGAGAAGTGGTGTTGTTGATGATGGAACTGCTGGAGCATGTCCCCTGCCAGCAGTGCCTTGCCAGGACATTCCTCATTTCCCTGGGCTGCTTGTTCTCACCTGAGCAGGGCAGCTCCTTTCTCTCTTGGCTGCTCTGGAGGAAAAGTTTCAGGGGTGGCTCTGCAAACCAGATCACCAAAATGAGCCAGGCAGAGGAGCTGAGAGGTGTGGTGGTAACACTGTGTCCTTTCACCAGTCTGGTTTCATGGGCCACGATCTGCAGAAAGAATGGGCAGCACCTGAAAGGGGAGGACTGGGGATTAGCGGTCATGAGCTCTTCCCCACTGGAAGAAATGGCTTCACCACTGAAGGAAATATCAGCAAGTACAGAGATAATAAAAGTAAAGTAGGAAGGTCAGGACTTTTATTAATTAATATTAACTGATCATGGTAATTTCCTTATCTGGACCTTGAGGTCGATTTAGGGCTGTGCCTAACTTTCTGCCTCATGTTTTGCACAGAATTACCGAGTAATTTGCCCTCCCTACGCCGTAGTTACCATTCCTCCCTCCCCTGGTTACAATATTTGTATCTACAGTAGTAGTTACTCAGATGGTTTGGTTTTCTTGTCCTTTCTATTGGAGGCGTGACAGTAGAGAGGAGGAGGTAAATTGCAGATTTGATCTTTAAACTGAACTCTGCAGTATAGGAGATGTTACAATGCTTGTAACATGCTTGGTTGATGGCAGAGCCTGAAGTGCAGGACAACTCTTTGCCTCTGAAATGCTATCAGCCTTCTTTACTCTGCCTTCCAAAACAAAACACAAAATAAATAAAGCTTCCAGCATCAGTAAACATCCCGCTGTCTTAACTGGCAGCTTGCCAACTCATTTGGACTGTTCTCCCCTCTGGTATAAAACACCCATGCAAGGAGGGAAAAAAGAGTGAGGAGCCCCCTATGATGGCATGTAAAAGAATGCCTTACCAATTTTCTTATTTGAACAATAGGACAGGAAATCTTGGATTCAGTGTTTTTAAACGAGCTTACTCACATTCTTTTATAACTCTTTCTTTTTTTTTTTTTTTTGAGCATTTATCACTTAAAACCATGCAATTGTCCATCTGAGTGAATAAACATACAAAACCCATTCCTCTTTGAAATTTTAGCTGGGATTCAGGAAAATAAAGAGAAAAAATATCTGCATGTAGATGCAGCAGTTTTCTGGGATTTTAGTCTCCCTCCTGGACAGGAGTGGCACATGTGTTTGGATTCTCTGGTGTATGTGTTGGGGTTCCATGGCTGAATGCATGAATTGCACAGGCAGTGGACTGAGCTGCATTTTCAGCATGGTTTCTGCTCAGTCACTTAGAGGTATTTATGATTCGGTTTTGGAAATATCCGGACTCTGCCCCACATGTTCTAGAAATTAAGAAAAAGAAAGGCCCTGCAGAAGGACTGGCTGCACATAGGATATTTTCTGAATGCTGATTTTTATGCAGAGATTGTTGATAAGAGTTAAGAATTAAAAAGCATTTGATATAAGTGATGAAGACATCTACCTGGGAGGTTTGCCCAGTGTCAGCTACCTTGAGACTTGAACTGGGGTTACTGTCTGTACATTTCAGTCTGTGTTTCTGGATTTACACAGGTGAAATGTTGACCTAGAAGAATATGGAACAAACCACTACAGCTTTAAGCCACAGAGGTTTATAAAAAAAAAAAAAAAAAGAAAGGCAGAAACAAAGGCAAGCAGATGGCTAAAGATGAAGGTCACATCAGATTGAGAAGTTTGTCAAAATGTGATGACATAGGTAATCTGTAAACTGTTATTGCACCTAGCTGGAGGTGCTGAAAAACATTTTGAAATTACAAAAAACACTGGAGTCACCAGCACACAGGCAGGAATGATAGCCTGGAGTGGTTCTGCTCTATGGATGAATGCCAGATGTGGAAAGCGACATATCTGGAATTAATGATATTAAACATGCTTTTCTTTTATGCTCAATAATAACTCTATTATGATTGATACAAACCGCAGACACTTTATCTAGTACAAATGGAATCGTCTGTCATTGACTATATTAAATCATCAATTTCTGCATGATGAGGATCGTTTAGGGTAACTAATCATCTGTCTCGTTCTGAAGTCTTTAAGGCTGATCAGATAACGTTTTGAATACTGCCTGAGCAACCATGACAATCTAACCCTTCCATGTAAGGATTGAGAGGGGCCCATTATGCCGTCAAAGCCTGTGGAAATATCACAGCTCTTTCTCTACATAATACCCTGCTGTAAATAAATCACTCTCCACCGCAAACTTTATTGATCACAAGCACTTCCATGCTTGTGTCTAGTGAAGTCTCTACAGAATAAAATGCTGCTTTATATTTTGTCTTGTCAAAATATTAAACGGCTCTGTCAAGCGGAGTCAGGCTAGCAGTGATGGTGTAATTCTGCTGTAGCCCTTCTCATTCCCTCTTTCTATCTCAGCTGCCAAGCTTACAAAGCAGGATTTTTTTTATAAACTTTCCAATTATAGTCTCGTAAGATTATGAAGCCTTAAGATAAAGTGTCCTAATTTAGAGTGGTAGAGTACTGGAACCACTAGACAAGAGCCTGTTAGATAAAATATTTCTCACAAGAAAAAGATAACCTGGCTTATTTATATACACAACATTAATGGGCAATAGGAGATAGCCTGGAATTTCCCTATTATTTTACCAAGTGAGATAGGAGAGAAATATTTGAATTAATTCAAGCTCAAAGTGTTTATTATTCACAGACAAAAACCATCCCTCTTATTATGAGACAAATGTACCAAAGGAAGAAACTGAGAGACTCCAGGTTAGTACAATGCTTTGCATTTTCATACCCTATCGTTAGTTTGTAATTCTGTAAATAAGATAATGTATCTGTAGTGATACAGAAGCACCATCATGGTTTGAGGGGGAGGGAGGACTGCTACTCTCTCTGACTTCAGCTCACGTTGTGTTTGTCATTGGATGGTCTCACTTCAGCACTGCTTAGCCACACAGAGCACTGCTCTTTTTTAACACCCTGCGAATCTCCAGGGGAAAAACCTGGGGTCTTGCAGAGCTTTGCTGAGAACAGCCGGGGCAGATTGTAAGGAGGTTTGGGGCTGTCCTTGGGAAGAAGCTGGAGCACTTTCAGGGCTGCTTGACGTTGTAATAGTATTCACTACCTCAGGACTGCAGAATCTTAAGCTCTGTCAAGCATTCCCATATGCTTCCCTCTCCAGGAAAGGCGAATAAGAGCCAAAAGTGGTGGCAAAAAATTCTAACCTGTGCTGAAAATAAGGCTGAAACACAGAAACAGGCAGCTGACAGTGACTTCCTGACTCCTGGGCTTCTCAGGGAATCAGAGAAAATCTGGTCTCAAAATCACCATGTTTTATTCCCTTCCCTGTTTGATTTTCATGCAGGTAGAGTTTCTGTTCAGGGAGCATAAATGTGGAGTTCACAACCAACCTTCTTTCTCTTGGTTGTCTTTTTTTTTTTCCCTGTGACAAATCAAAATCCATATTAGGTGAGAGAAGAGCAGAGAGACCATCTGCAGAGGAAGATGGGCAATTGTGAAAAGAGGTCAAGAACAAAATAGGGAAGAAGGAGCAGCAGATCCAGAGGTCAGCGGAAGGACAGAGGCCGTGAGTTGGAGGTGTACCCACTCATCCCACACGTAAGCTCCTTTCACTGAGGCAGCGGGGAGCGATCTCTCTGAAAAGCACCTACCGCAAGGAAGTCCTGACTCTTCTGTGCCTTACAGATATGACTCAAACAGAGATACTCATTCTCAAAATGAAAGCAGGCAGAGTGAAGTTACTGGTGTGACGGACGCTTGACAGTGAGGGCTCCAGAGCAGGAGAGTGCTGGCTGTCCCCATGAGTGACAGACCCACCATCAGGTTTTCTACACTGCATATGCAATCACCCCAAATAGCTATTTTGTGTGATTATGACCAAGGAAAATTACTTTTTAAATTATTCTAGACAAAAAGTATTCCATAAAGCAGCCATGGGCAATCTCTGAGCCAAGAAACTGCAGGTGTATTTAGAAGTCCTAAAATGGTCTGGCCGTTCTCCCTTGTCCTTGCTCTTCCTTATCTACAAATTGTTCCCCTCCAAAAGGGACTTAAAGATTCCCTTACAAGACTTCAACAACTTCATCTTCTCCTTCTTTATTACCTTTAGTGTTGTCCAGTTAAGGGAAAAGTGAGGAGCCTCTTACATCAGTAATGGCAATAGTTAATGACAGGAATACAGGCTGTGAAGAAGCAGTTGTTTAGTCAAAACCTTTGTTAAATCTCTTTGAAAAATAAAAATTTGTAAAACTATTTTTTTATGGAATGCTTTCAAAACACAGAAAGCTATGAAATTCAGTGATTTGTGCATTAGTAATTACTATTGCTCTGAACTAAAGAAAAAGTGAAAGGCATCAGTAGTTGAATACTCTGTCCACTTATGGTGCTTTATTATCTAAAGAAATAGTATTTTTCAATTAGTAAATGAAACACTAGATTGCTCTTTCCCAAACTTTGTGTGATCATGTTTCATGTACATTCTTAAGAAATTTGATTACCTGGAATACCATTGCTTGCTTCCTTTGGTTTCTTTATGCAGTTTTGACAAATTGCAGTCTACAATCCAAGCTTTCTTTTGAGATTGATTTCCAAAGGAATGGAATTTAAAAATAAGAATGGCTTGTGTTATGGAAGAAGTATAAATACATCCATAACTAACATACAGATTTATCTGTTTGCAAATGTTCTAGGATAGTTCTAGGTCATAGTTAAAAATGCATAGCAAAGGGCCTGAAAATAAAGTAAGAGCAGTGTTCTCATTCTTTAAAATGATCATTTTTATAAGTATAAAAAAATCCAACAATAAGCGGCAGAGTTTGTATGAAATGCAATAGAACCTTTTCATTATGCAAATAGAGTTAATGTAATTAAGGAAACGCACTGTGACTGTCTTCAAGTTAGCACTAAGCTGCAGTGCTCAGAAACAATGGATAAAAAAAAAAAAGGTATTACTCCGAAAAGGTAACAATTAGTGACAAGTCAGTCTGTAGTAACACCAGAGATTACTCTGGTGTCAAAAAACTGCTTTTCACGGCTGAACAACTTCAGGATCAAACACCTGGAACAAGATAAACAGCTTCTTTACTTAAAACATACTTCCATGAAGTACTTTGCTGTCCTTTAACTTTCATTACTTTTGCGGGCACGGTTAGTAGGAGGAGGAAAGGAGGGAGGGGAAGGGAGAGAGAGAACAGATCCCTCAAGAGTGGTGTGGTTTGGTCAAAAGCTTCAGACCTTGAAAATCTTTGCATACTAACATCTGAAACAGGTGGTCCTGGGCTCATTTTGTGAGCATAAGTTGCTGTGTGTCGACCTTATGCTCCTGAGTTTTCTCAGATGTGTAGCCAGGAGGGATCTGTCTGACTGTGTGTGATTTTTTTATATCTTTCAGCTGAATCACAGGTCTTAATGCAAAACGCACTCAGGGACAGCACAGGGAATTGTGACACTCCCTATAGGACTTTTCCACTATAAACCAATAAATGGATTACACTGATCTGTAAAGTTTTTTCATTTGTGATTGCTAAAATGTGGATAAAGTCCTTCATTTTAATATTTAATAATAATAATCTTCATTTAGTCAGCAATACACGGATAATTTATTGGAAACTGCACAGATTATTGTGAGTGGAGATTTTCTGTGCCAGTTACTAAGGGCTGGGAATAGGGCAGGCACATAAGAAAAGAAAATAAAATTCCCGTCAATGGAGTGCAGAAAGCTGGAGATGAAGGGAAGATGCAAATAGCAATAGTGGGTGAAAGCACGGGTATTGCTTCACATTTAATGACTGACTGCGTTAAGGACCCCAGTCATCTCCTCTGGCCAATCATTAACTGCTTGGAAATGTCCTCCCATTAGCTCTTATTGTTAACAACAAGTTACTAATACATATTTAACAGTATTCATTATTTTTTTAACTGCCTCGTAGCAGCCTCAGTGAGAGAGCATGAGCAAATGGAAACTGCATCCCCCAAGCTCTGAGAGCCAGAAGAGAGCAACACAGCAGAGCTCCATTTTCCCCAGAGCAGCCGTGCTGCTGCCCTGCCTGTTTGTGAACCCACAGCCCTGTGCCCTGCTCAGACACGGCCAAGCCTGGGCTTTGTTAGAGCAGCACACTTCAATGTGTATGGCCAGGCAGATGCAGCACAAGCCTGGTTTTTTGAAACATGAGCAGTGCAGATTTAAAGTGGTTTTGACCATGCAAACTCACTTTTTTTTGTTTGTAACAACAGTAGATAATTATGTTGCAACTAAATGTCCTCAAAGATTTCTGGGGTTTTGTTTCTTGGGGTTGGGGTTTTTCAAATTTTGTCTTCCAAACTCTGTCCTTTCAGTTGGTCTATATCATGTTTTTGAAGACAGCTGGAATTCAGAAAAACAACTAAACTACTGGTGTGTTATTAAAATGCATTATTTTAAACAGAGGCAGTCATGAGTTTAAAAGTTATGATTCCTCAAAATTCTATTAACTCATTTTCAGCTGGATAAACAGAAATGCACAAAACAGACTAACTTGTAGGGACTAAGTGGCCATGAGCCTGAGGGCCTGCCCTAATAGTATGTGTGTCTCACATTGACCCAAAAGATCCCTAGGTAGAATTTGTTATCTGAGGAAGTGAAAGTCGACGATTTATTGCAGTTAGATCCCCAAAAACAGATTCACAATTATCAAATAACAGAATCTGTTAGTTCTGCTGCCTTCAGTAAAATAACAGATCTCCATGGAAATAGGATTACAGGAGAAACCATATTAGATTAGGGTTCATCTGACTCAATTTCCTGTCTCTGACAATAGCCAGTACTCCAGAGGAGGGTGGCACAAATAGAGTATTAAATGTACATAATTTTTCAGTCTAAATGTGTAGAATCTGACTGTAAAATCATCCTTTCTCCTGCTCCTTGCTTCTTCCTTTCAATTTCCTCTTACATATCTTTGGCCCTTTGTCTCCTGAAGTGTGATGCTTTCTGGATTTTGGGTTTAACTGGGAAAATTGTTGAATATTTGAACTGTCTCTGAGTCATATGACACTGTTAAATGGTGTCTGGAGTATAAAAACTTGGCACAGTGCATTTTTTCAGGCTTGAGCTTTGTCTACTCGCTTGGGGTGCTGTTGTGGCTAAAATACCAACACACACACATACAGTATTACTATTTTGGATCTGTAGACTAGTAACTTATAAAATGTCACAAAAAATTCCTCTACATGTAAAGAGCCAATAATCTTATATTGAACTAAATCCATGACAGATAAATAATGCTGAACACATTTCTTGAACACAGCATCTAGGGCTACCTGATAACCCATATCTCAAAACTTCCCTCGAAGTCCCTTTTATATCTGGGCCCTGTTGTTTGGTTGTGACTGATGGTTGTAAACTAATCAGCGTGAGGTGCCAGTGAGGAGGTCAGAAAACTGCTACAGATATTGTTTGCATTGCAAAGATCTGCTTGCCCCAACTTTGGACCACAAATTATGCTGGAAACCAAAACTCCCACTGTTCCCACAGCTCCTGGTATACCTCCTCCCCAAGGAACAAAAGGTATATTTGTGTTTTTTACCATAATTAATTTTCTTCATTGGAAAAACCAAGTGAAGCAAACTGTGGCTGGATGTGTAAGTACTTAAAATACACAAAAATATTCTCACTTTTGGGCACTCTTTGAGACCCTTTTCCTTGGGGTATTTTGGGTTTTATGGGCTGGGTGCAGAAGCGTTTTTTTTATTGTGGGCTCCTGTAGCATGCATTTGACCCAAGGCATATGGAAGAACTGCCCCTGTGTTTGCATTGAGACCTCATTGATCAGTAGTTTAACAAAGAACAAAGAGACCATGGTGCACACACTGGGAGCTGTAGTACCACTTGCCCGAGCAGCACACTGGTTAATTGTACGCAGCAGGACATCTAATGTGCTGCCAAAAGATGTTGGAGTAGCTATGAAATAGTAACTTGAAGGGTTAGTAACAAATCAGTATTACCTTCTGGGCTTAGTCTGAGGAGAAAGGGCAGCTCCTTATGGATTTTGTTTTGCTCTCCCTAAATAAAACCTCTAGATCCAACAGGGTAATGTTTTGTCTTACCAATGCATCTGTTTCTTTCTTGGTAAATAATATTTTAATTCCATGTGTAGCTAATGTTTTAAAGATAAGTCATTAAAGAAACAAATTTTAATTCTAGATTTCCACAGACTTATTAGGATTATAATGAATTAAAATATAATGAAAAATAGCCTGATTAAGGTTATTAAGAGGTTATATCATCTTTAAGCCATACCTCTGTTGAAAAAGGCTCATGAAAGGAGGAGTGTCTCTTAGCTGAGACGTCTGCAGTTTGATTAAAAGCATGAAAAAAAAGTGCACATACTTCCCCACCTGGAAGGATAAGACAAAGATTTACTGTCACTGAATGTGCCAAAAAGTCCTGGTCTTCTGTGCCGCTTAGTCTTGAGAATGTCCAATTCATATTTCATGTCCAGCTACGAATGGAATAGGGAGAATTTACTGTGATTTCTTCAGATGTTTGAATATTAGCAAATTTTTGGAATGAAAGCTATTAACATATCAGAAATGAGAGGCTTTTAAATTGGAAAACAGGAAGCTGGTTATTGTCTGATAGATTTTTCCAGGATCCTTGTATTGTGCTGAAGCAACAGGAAATTAGTGAAAATCCACTAAAACAGCCATTCTGCTGTGCACGCAGAAATCCAGAATTCCTTATCAAGCCTCATAATACCTCATCCATTTATTAGAGCTCGCCAAATAAACTAGGAGTTACATCAGTCCTGCAGCAGTTTTCAGGAGGCTACAGCTCCCTGAACCTGAAACTTTGACTGCTGACAAGTTTCTTGAAGCAGAAATGTTACTGAGAAGCCACCTTCCCTGTAGCATCCCTGCTCCTGCTGCCACCCGCAGCTTGGTGCCTCCATCTGCCTGGCTGTACAGCTGGGCAGCAGTGCCAGCAGGCTCTGTCCACGAGGTCCAGGATGCTGCTGAGTTTCTCATCAAACACCCTGTGCTGCAGGGACTCTTTCCTCCAAGTACTGCAGACAACCCTGACTGTGAGTTTGACAGGCGTGCACTTGCCTACTTTTATAACGAAGATGCTATTGGCAGACCCTCCACAGGTTGGCTAAGGTGATATCTTTAGGCAGAGATTTACAAGATTTTGCAGGAAAGCCTTCTCAGCTTTTTCAGCATGTTTTTTAGATGATGCCACAATGCAGCCATTGCCAATGTTCAGCTTTGAGAAAGGTTCCTGAAATATTTTTAGCCTCTGACTCTTCTTTCTGCACTTATAAAAATCCTTGATAAAGTATTAGAAGAACTAGATATTTACTGGACCCCATACACTGCCAAATCTCTCTTTCTCTGTTTATATTTCCTTATCTAATTTTGTTTTTCCTACTGTAGGCCACCAATTGCAGGAGTTGCATGTTGTGATATACAGATACAATGCATTCCCTCGAGGGACTGAGTACAAAAGTAAGTTGCTTACTTTTTAAACTCCATTTTTAAACTATTTTCTTCTGTAAATAAGCACTATTGTAGTAGCTCACTCTTTC
>NW_008238358.1:9480523-9496473 GCF_000691975.1 Corvus brachyrhynchos
CTTTGTAGCTGTGCCTGATAATGTTTACTGAAGATGAAATGCAAACACAGTATTCATAGTTCTTCCTTAAGTCTTCATGCATTCATCCTAGTATCCTATCCCTTAGTTGGACTAGAATATCAGACTGTGTTTCAAAGTGTTTTTAATGCTGATGTTTCAGTGTACTTCCAAAAAAGCTAACTACCTTTTTACCCACATTAATGTAAGATGTGGAAGCAGGAGACAGAGAAGCTGCCGTAGCAGAAGAGCTGACCAGTGCTTGTGGCTTAAAAGCAATATTTTATACCTTATGCACTGTAGGTAAATCATTCATAGTTGTGCTTGGCCAGTTGTGCAACATCTTATCTGAAGGAGAAAAATTACCTTCTGACTCCCACAGAGTATCATTTTCTGCCCAAATGCTTGAGAAAGCTCTACTGCTATTTGCTTAAAGAAATAATTTTTTTCTTTCAATCTTCTACTTTACTCTGTTAGAATTAAGTATTTTCTGGAGTGCCCAGCAGTTGAAGGGTGCACATTTACCTGGCCTTGGATCTGGCACTGTCAGTGCATTCTGTGTAATTGCCGCGCTTTATCTTGTTTATGAAAATGTTGTTTGCTTTTATCTACCAAGGGTGGCATCCAGGAATGCTACATTTATGCTTGAAACACCAAAAAGACTTAGAAATGCTAAAGATGAGAGTACACTTTATTGTAAGCATGACAGCAGTGAGTTAAAAAACTTCTTCATCTTTAGCCCTCTGTAGAGGCATGCTGCTCTAGCTATAGGAAAGGCTGTGCAGGGGTAGGGAGCCGTGATGTTCCAGCTGTGCTCCTGTAACTCGGATATTTGCAGCTGAGATAGCTAGTCCTCTCAGCTATTCTGTGCTGTAGGAAAACCAGTCATGATTGCTGTCCAGGCACCATGACTGACTGCTATGGACTGATCACATAACATCTTTTTTTTTAGCATCATTCTTCACATGAATTACTAACTTCAGCCATGAAGCCATGCAGTAGATTGCAGAACTCTGTTATCTCACATAATAAATTAGGTTTAGTAAACCAAGCCTTAAAATAACTGTCTCGTTTGAAACTCAGTTGCAGGTTTTCAGGTCATATTTTTTTACAAATTAACCTGAAAACACTTCTGGCATGAGTAATGTCAAGAATGATGTACATTTCCCTTGCTATGGGCTAAATCTTCCATCCTGCCAACTGTGCATGTGAGGGATGTGTATGCAGATGGAAAGGAGAAATGCCTTGCACCCACAGCTCCCAGCCTGGTATCTGTGTGCACTGCAAAGGCTTGGTGCTCGGAGAGGGGGCACATGCTCTCATGGAGCATCCCAGGGTTTTTGTCTCTTCATCTCCCCTCTGCTAGGTGCAGGGTATAGATACAGATGCTTCCATCATCCTCAACATCTTTGAAGTGATGCAAATCTGGAGTGTAACTAAGCTGTCTTCTGTCTTTTTTTCTTCCAGCTGATGGTTTTGCTCTGAATGCATCAGTCCAGAGAAATCTGTGGAGGAGAATGAAAGCGGGGTCTTGTGCACATCTGAATCTGCTGTCCCCAAGAGGCCTTTGGGTCCACAGAGCCAAAACAGCACATTCACGGTAAGCCCTGGATTACAGAGTTTTATTTTACAAAAGAAACAAACACAAAGCATTTTAGATAGTGTTAGACACAGAGTGACATTAAAAAGCTGTCCACCTGCAGTCTAGTTAACACAGTGTCATACCATTAAGCTTGTTGTTAAGAATATTTAAAAGCCTGAAGGACTCAGCACTTCTGCTTCCTCACATAGGAAAGCACTGAAAAATGGCAACATGTTTTGTTTAGTATGAAGCCAAAACTCCTTAATTCTAATATCAAAGGACCAGAAACCCTGTTCAGTGAAAGAGTTGTTCATTTTGATGTACTGCCTGTGCAGAATATATTTGCTCAGGCTATCAACAAGGTAATCTCTTTGGGTTTTGGGTTGCATTTTATTAAGACCTGAATCAAGACCATTAACTTACTTTACTCAGGCCAGCATGGACAACTGCCTTCATAATTGTACTGGTGGATAAAACATAATGAGACTTGGAGCAGTGTGAGTGTTTAAGAAAAAAGTGTTTATGTCCCATTAAACGCAGCCATTGTTGATAAAATTGCAAATACAGAATCTGATTTCGTTTGCTTTAGGAATGTTTCTAGAAAAGCCAACTCAGTATGTCTCTTTCTAACCTAAAATTAGGACTGGAATGATAATACCATGATTTTCCTGTTATATAATAGTGACATAACAGTGTGACAGAAAGTGACATAGACACATAAAGCCCATTTTTTCCTAATCTACCAGAATGTGTTATGTCAACAACAACAAAAAAAAGTCTTTTAACTAAATTTCTGAAAAGAAATCTCCAAAATGCTGCCAGGATATAGCCATGGGAGAAAGACACAAGAAGGGACTAGAAGCTGTTTAAGGAGAATAATGAAAAGAAAAAGCATTGTGAACCTATAGAGGGTTAATGTATGCATATATATACATGTGGGTGGATTTTCAGACTTCATAGCAGAAATTGGTTTATTTTTGTGAAATAAATTTTGTGCAAATGCATGTGATACTTATAAGCAAAAAAAAGACAGTAAGAAAACTCAAATATTTGAGAAAATTCAAGATCAAAAAAAGAGTAAGGAAACTGGTAAAATTTAACAAATTTAGCTGAATGGACAGGATAATGGTTCAATGCTGACAAATGTAACATAAGAAGGAATAATTTGAGCCATCCAAATACATCATTATTGTCACTCAAGGGGAGACCTGTGCCTTCTACTAGATGGTTCAATGAAAGTCTCTGCTCTGTGTAGAGTAAGGGTCAAAGAAGCAAACAAACTGTTAGGACACAAAAGAATTGGGAGAGAAGTAATGCCCAAAATCTTATAATGTCATTAAATAAATCAGTGGTATGCCCTGACCTGGAATACTATATTCAGTTGTGGTTATCCTGCCTTGAAAAGAATGTATCATAAATAGATGAAGTATAGAGATGGGCAATGTAATTGATTAAAAGCATGAAAAGCCCTTCATTTCAGACAAATCAAAAAGTTTAATTTTTTTTTAAATGAGAGTGAAGATGACCTAGATAGGCCACTAATAATAATGGATACACTATATATAGAAGAGGTTATTTATTTAGGAAGAAAACAAGTTAAGAACTGCAAGAGTAATTATTGCAATACATAATTTTTCTCTGGAACTCAGTGCAACTTGGTGGCCAAGACTTCAGCTGAATGCAGACTTCAGTCAGATATTTATTTAAATAAACATATCACCTATGCTGCAGTCCACAGGATATAAGAGTTTTTTTGAGTTACAGACTACCCCAAGGGTGAACATTAACCAAATTGTCAAGAGAGTTAAGAAGAAACCTTTCCTAGGGGCAGGTTATTTCATAAATGCTTACTGCAGGGTTTCTGACTCCCCTCCCTGAAGCACATCTAGTACAGGCCACTGTCAGAGAGCATATCTGAGGAGATGGACCACTGCTCTGATCCAGTGTGTCAATTCCTATGTTGAATCAATGATACAGAGATGAAAGGTTCGATATCCTATTATCAGTCTCTTGAACCATCAAATTCTCCTCCTCTTCCCCATTCAGCTATTGATTAAATTAAATGCAGCAAGGTAAATGGGGACAGGAAAGAAATTCCTTATCTTAGCAGAGCTCTTTGTCTATGTGCTTTAGTCTGCATTATAAGGAGATGGTAACCCCAAGCTACTGAGCAATCTGTATACTAGATTTTTTCACAGCAGCCTTTCCACACAAGGATCCCACTATTTGGTTATTATTTTTAAGGACATTTAAATTTTTATGATTTTTAGATATATAAGTATACATTTTCTGCTCATTACATGCTGCAGTTCTGGAGCAAAAAAGAGGTACAAAGAGTCTGTGAAGGACAAACCCCCACCATTCATCTGTATACTTGTGCCATGCTGACTGCTGTATGTTTTGGAAAGATTCTCTGTAGATTCACCAATCTAAAGAAATAATGAGCTTAAAGCAGTGGAACCTCTGAAAACAGTTGGCAGTTAGATAATGATGGATATGCTGCAGAATCCAGAGATCTTGGTGGTGGAGGATGAATGATGCATATAATGAAAAGAAAGCTGAAGCCGATCACCTTCCCTGTTAGTATAAACACGTAAAATGCAATTCACTGTGATGATGGTGGTGGTGCATTGCATAATAAATTATGTGTCTGGATCATAAAGGCAATATTTCATGATAGAAAAGTTTAATAGAAAATGTATGTAAATGAGTGTAACTTGCCAAATGATGCTTTTTGACTCGAGTGTAAGAGGAGAAAATAATTTCTTCTCCAGCACATTTGCAAGTTGAGCTGAAAAATATCTGTGAGTTCCACTTTCCAATTTCACTCACATTTTCAGACATAGAGGGATAATAGATTAGTTAAGAGCTGTGCTTTATTGCTGTAAAACTGCTCAACATTGTGCAAAATTTTTGAAAGTGCTATGAGTGAAAGTTAGTGGTGAGGAAAACATGGTGGGAATTGCTGATTAATAGAAGAGAAGGACCCAGCCAAATCCTGTTCCAAAATTTCCAGGGCTTTGCATGGGCTCAAAATTAACCTGGGGGGCTATAAATGAAGATTGTCCTAGCAGAGAAGATTTAATTAGCATAGAGCTCCAGTGGGGGAAGAAAACCCAGGCAAATAAATAAACAGATAAAATGCTGGACGGTAACATACTGGAGAGAGACAGGAATGCTCTTGTGTTTCCCACAGTCCACAGAGGTGTTATATGAGAGGTGCAGCCAGGCTTTAACAACACCCTCAGGCATGTGGTGGGACTCTTATGGTTGTCCTGTGCAGGACCAGGAGCAGGACTTCTATAATCCTTGTTGGGTCTCCCAGCTCATGGTAGGACTCTTCTTAAGGACCTCCTCTTCTTAAGATGAATATGAGAGTTTTGGGACATGTTCAGACAGGAATGTCTTTATTTACCTAGGTTTAACTACTAAAAAAATAGGGAGTGGAATATTCTGGTGTGAGTACGGGGTTGAGTTGGGGTTTTTTTTCCATGGTGTTGGCCACTCTTTGAGTGAATTTGTAGGATTTGGGTTTTTTTAATAATTTGAGTGAAATACACTTTATAATATATATATATACATAAAAATATATATATATGCACCAAAAAAACTTACCTGTGAGGCACTTTTAACAAAAAAATATTTTAATATTCCAGCAAAAATTGTGATTTACTATAAAAAAGTAAAATTCAATGAAATTTTCCAAAATAAATTCTAAGTAAAATTTACACATCATAGACAGCTGAAATACTGATTAAAAGCACCAAATTGACATTTTGAAACATAGCAGCTTAAATCATTGTTTTGTTTTGACATTTTGATGCAAAATGTAGATATTTTTGTGTGACATTTCCAAAGAAAGTTGGGATTTTTTTGGTAACTGTCCTGCAGAAATGTTTTATGATTCAACAAGCAAATGTCAAACTTGTAGAATTCCCATGCAACATAAATTCCACTGGCTGATCAGCTCTTATTCATGCCCTTTGAAGAAGAGCCTATCACCATAATAGAAATCTGTATTTCCACACAAAAAGTTTCAGTTCAAATTTGAATTCTAGCAGTCTCACATAATTATCCTTTTTGGCAAATTCTGTTGAGAAACAGTGGGTGTAATATTTTGTCACTTAGAGTTTTTTTGAGGCAACAGCAAATCAGAGGGAAAAAGCATAAAAATCATATTTCAAGAGTGATCTAGGAAATTATTTCATTAGCTGAAACTGGAAGTAATTGTCTTTATTTAGTCAAACACTACACTGCCCCCACCTAGACACAAGGTGAATAAATACTCACAAAAGGATTTTATCTTTGTCTCAGCCGTGCATCATTCATTTCTGGCTAGTGGGTAGGTGTCCCAGATGTGGAAGGTGTATAAGGCTCTCTTGGCTGATGCCAGTCTTGTTACTAGATGCCAAAGCTGATGCACTGGTTTTCCAGAACTGCACATTAAAACCCCCACCCCCCCCGCCCCATTTTTGCAGAAAGGATGGGTTGCCCATCTGTAAATCTTCCTAGGTAGATTTGGGTAGTAAAGCAACCTATACCTTTAAGGACGTGAACAGAGCAGAACATGCTGCTTGATACTGAGATCTTCCAGGACTGGACCAGGAGTTAGAATTTGGTTCTAGTAATGACAAGGACCCATGAGAAACCAGACTCTGAATCCTCAGCCATCAGCAATTGGTGGCCTGAGAAGGAATTTGATTGTCTAAACTGAATCACTCTGGCACAGATTTCTGGGTTTCATTCATTTCTTCTGTACAGTTACCTAAATTCACATAAATGAATGGAAAAATAAAAAAAAGTCTTAGTATGAATGTTTATTTGTCAAAGAGAAGCAAAATTAAGCCATTTTCTCCAGTTTTATTTTCAGATATTATCACCAGAGCTTGATTTCTATTTTTTTCTTTTTTGTATCTAGATCCACAATATGTTTATTACAAAAAAAAAAAAAAAAAACCCAACATGAGACAACAACAACTAGAAATCCCCTAATAACATGAAAAGCAGTACAGCTGTGCTCTGCTGAAATGGTTAATAGGAAAAGGAAAAAAAGAAAATTAGACCCTTTATTCTAGAGAGCATGCATTTATGCAAAGAGGATGTTTAGCTGGGGGTGAAGAGATGAGAACTTGGCTAGTTATGAACTTGTAGAATAATCATGGGAAAAATGATGAAGTGTTCATAGTGATATAGTAATGACATACATAAAGCAAATGTGTTATGATTAGATCAAATTGCAAAGAGGAATGAGTAAATGTTGAGAACAATGCTGTGTTCAATGTGTAAACAACACATCTCTCTCCTTAGCTGGGGTTGTTATAAGCAAGCAAGAGTTAAAAATACAAGAGCAATTTTTAGAGGCAACCTCATGACTGGCAATCAGTGCTAATAAGATTCTTTTCCTCTTGCAAGATTCACAGAAAGCCCTCAATCCATGCCGAGCACATTCAAAGGCAAGGGACTAAGCGCTCCCCTTACAGGTTCATTATCATTCGCAGGTTATCCCAAGCCAAGTGAATCAGGAAAGCAAATGAATTAGTGAGAATTAAGGAGCCTCTGCGGTCTGAACCCTCTCCAAATCTCAGCTAAGATGAAAGGTAGACGCTGATGTCTTGTGTCCCAGGGTTTTCAGAATTGGAGCCCCAGTGCCAAGCTGCTTCCTCCAGAGCCTTGCAGAAATGTGCAGGCAGTTAATGTTGCCTAACGTCTCCTGACCGTGGGTTCAGCCATGTGGGAAAAGTTTTACGAGGCTGCAGAAACCAAACCCCCTTTTACTCACAATTAATTACAGGAGAGTTGTTATAGCACCTCGCTGTCAATGAGTCCAGTGAAAGAGCACTTTCCTCTCATCTCACTCAGCAATAATCAAAGATACTCGGGTAATGTCTCAGTGCGTAATAATATCAAACGGGGTAGTTAAAAGACAGCTCTAAAGCACATTGAACCACTAACAGTACTGTTTCATTGGAAACAACACCTTAAATGATAGGATTTGTACCTGACAAGAATTGGGATCTCCAGTGTTTACCTTCCCTATTTTCATCTGTCTGAAATGATGCAGCACCTGACAATCTTTTAATCATTTACTTGTTTTTAGTTGTTGTGATGCAATGATATTCTGAGGGAAGCTATGGCCTTAAAGTACCTTATGCGTTGGAAAGATTTGAAAGGAAAGCAGTTTGTTTTCATTAAATACTTGTTACTGCTAATTATATTTGATCATTATAAATAATAAAGTTTAATTAAAGAAGCATGTCACCTAGAAAAAAAAATTGTTTTCCAAAGGATAACAGTATGTCTTTGCACTTGCAAGTAGGGGATGGAAATACCAAGTGACAAATGTGCAGATATATTTGTTTGTGGGTCTGTGTGTGTTTGCACATGTGAATAAACAAAACAGTATTGGTTTTGGGAGACTAGAGGTTTGGTAGAAAAAAGAAATCTATTCAAAAGAATTTTTCCAATTCTGATAATGAAATTATATTTAAAGAGCTATATTGTATCATATCAGATGTTATCTTCATGTGTGTTTCAAATTATTTAACGTAAGTAATTATCTACAATAAAATAACATTTGGCAAATGACATTTACCAGTATTTCCACAGCCTAGGTTTGTATCAATGTTCTCATCAGATATATTTCTCTGCCATGATTTTTAATGTCATCTGTTTCATGAATGTGAAGAGTTCAGTATGAAATTACATGTTTGTCATAATAAATGTATGGGTTTAATTTTATTTTTTTTGCAAATGATATTTTTTCAAGGTTAGTTTCAAGGAAATTAATAGAAAATTAAGGCTAATAACTCAGCATGTAACTGAAGTCTTGAATTCATGTACCAATGTACATAATTGTTCCTTTAAACAATCATGCTGGAAAATTTTCTAGTTTTTACTTCCCCTCTTCATATAATTCCTGACTCATGACCTCCTATCTACCAGTCAGGCTTGATGTGCATGACTGTATCTCATTTATAATAATCATGATCTTTACAGAGTGATCGATTAAAATATTATGGTTCTTTTAAAATCAGAATGCATATCAAACGAAGCCTCACTTATAAAATAGAGAAAAAGCCCAGGCTTTTGCAGTCTCCTCACTGTCAATAAGATGTTGTAAAAATCTCTTAATATTCAAAGACAGTTAATCATCAAAGAAGCAAATATGTTAATATGGTTTTATCACAATTGAAAATGTTGTTAGTGGTTCTATGGATTACACTGTTCTATATACACTACATTTAACACAGTTAAAAAAATGAGTCCCTCCCTGTCCTGAAATTTTTGGGTTTTCTTGAAAATCACTCCCTCTAAAAAAATATGTAGTTTAAATAAAAAGATAATATAATTAAAAGAATTGTTTTGTTTTTGGTACGCACTCTAGTTCATATAAAAAGTATTTTAGAAACTGCAGAATATTTTAATCCCGTCCTTTTTTTTAACATAAAATTGCTGAATGGGAAAAAACACCATCATTATTTAAACTGGGGTTGAAAATATCTAGAGGCTTCAACAGTGGAAAATTTCTTTCCCTTCTACTTATAATTAAATTTTTTCTTTTTTTTTTTTGGTGGGGAGGGAGGCAGGGGGAAGGAGCAGGAGGACAGTGTTAGTAATCCCGGCCACTATATTGCTTGCAAAGAAAATGCTCTAAGACTTAAAGGAAAGATAAAGGTGAACTACAGGATAGTGTTAAAATTCAACAAATCTCATTCTTAATTCTTTAACACTGCAATGTTGTTAATTTCCTAGTATCTTTTTTATTTTCAAGAAGCCTTGTGCATTTGTGCATGGAATTTGTACATTTTTCTGTTTTTTAAATTAGATGAAAGAAACATTTCAAATGATATAATTCTACCTACTCTCTTCCCAACTCTGTATCATGAGAGGATTTTATTAATTGTATTTTTAATACTGCTCTTGTTTTTAATCAGTTTCCTCGAGGTTAGCTTATGTATTACTTTTAATAAATTCTATTTATGTTATCCAGAGAATTAAAGATAGCAGATGCAGGTAAAATCCTTTTGAAAAAGGCTTGAGCATAGAACAGAAGAAAAAACCCCCAAACCAAACCAGAAAACAATTAGAACAATCTCCCAGCCAGTATCAGCCTAGAAAGAAGCGAAGCACACACAATACCCTCAAGTGTGTGCGTGTGTGGGTGGGAAGAGCTTCATAATACCAATATTATTTAAAATGGTGTGGATCTGCGGCAGCCTGCAGCAACAGCAGCTTCAGCCAGTGCTGCGCCAGCGAGGCAGCGGGCCCTGCCCTTGTGCTGGCCACAAATGACCAGTGAAATCCCAGAGGCCCTCTTGAATTTCTGCATTCTCATTTCATCAGCTGCAAAATATCTGTCACTCACGTCCCACACTGGGCAAAGTGACACCTGCCAGTCTCAAGAACAAGGACAAATTAATGTTCCTCCACCAACTGTGTCTCAGAAATGAGTGGCGAGCGGCAGTGCAAGCAATCAACAGCTTGAGTACATTGTTAAAGTTTGCAATGCATTGCTGGGGGTTCCTTTCAGACAAGGTAATTTGCAGCAGCTGTTGTCGGTTTGTGCTGTTATTGAACATGTGTTCTGCTGATTTCCCTCCTAATGAATCTTTTAAAAATATTTGCAAAATACGTGCAAAATTGCATTGCTGAGGTTTCATGAAGCTGCAAAACAAGGTGGCTGGTTTTAAACAATGCTTGGGAGAGACAGTGCAGCAGCTGCCAGACAAACATGTAAGCTAGGCACTCACCTTATCCACTCCATCTTCCTAGAAATCACTCAGAAATATTTTGGATACTAGGTATAAAATCTTCAAAAAACCCAAAACAACAAAAAACATTTCTGATGTCTGTCATCATGTCACATCATGTTATGCGATATTATATCTGCTTGTGATGAGATGCAACATGACAGGATGTAATGCAATGTAACATATAAAAAAATGTAAATAATCCACTTTTGGGGATTAGATATCTGCTGTCAATTCCTATAGCAGGAACCTGAACTGAATTTATTGAGGCGGATGGGAGCTCAGCGAACACCAGACTGTGCAGTGGTGTTTGCAAACCAGCACACATCACAATTCACTGCCTCTCCCAATTACTTTTGGATAGTTTGGCTCTTACATGACTGTATTACAATGTTAAATAGAAGTTCTTGTGGTGAACAGTCTTGTGACTCAATAATTTCGTTAATTATCACTGCCTACAGCAATCACTCTGATGATGACTTGCCATGAGTTTGTACATTTTAAAAAATACTTGTTGGAAATAGCTGTAGTGTTTTTCATAGTAAAACACACAGGGTGAACAGAAAATTGTGTAGTACCCATGACATAACTGGGGGGTAAAAACAGTGGTTTGGGCCAAATAAGAGGCTGCTCAGGACAGTGTAGCCTGCTGAGGTCTCCCTGGGGCTGGAGACCTTCCTTCCTTTGGTGGCATAGCTGTATCTCTCAGTTAGTTACTGATCAAAAAGCACCTACATTTTAGGATAGGACAGGCTCCACACCCTTGTATCACAGTCACAGTTCACCAGTGCTTTCTGCCAGCTCTGGAGGAGTGGGCTTGGGCACAGCTCTGAGCAGGCTGTGCCCACAGGTGCCTCAGGAGCCAGAGGGCTGTGACATGGAGAGTGGGCATTTGAAATATTGGTGAATGTAGCCTGAATGCTCCGGGGTATTCTGTAACAGTGGGGAGTTGGCTTTTGAAGTATCACATAGGTTACTGATGATTTGGGGAAATGAAAAGATCTAGATTTGCCTTCACATAGCCAAGGATAGGGAAAAGGGTTTATCACCAGCAGTGGGAGGAATGCAGAGGGGAGTACCCCAGTCCCCTGACCTTCTCCCAGCAGAGCCCAGGTCTCCCTTTGCTTCTGCCCCTGAGTTCCTACTGACTCACTGTGGCAGCTGATTCCAGCCCAAAATTCACCTATTTGTGTGTCCGGAGCCTGGGAAAAAAAATCCATGCCATTGTATTTCACCAGTAATTAAGTGCTAATGGATGTTTTAGAACTTGTTTTTAATTTTCTTTCAACAGAAGACAAAATGCCACATTGTCTGAAGCTTTGTCTGCCCCACAGGCACTCTGCAAAAATATCTCCTTACAGCCACAAGGGCTTCATCCCCAGTATGTTTGACTGTGTTGGGAGTTCGAGCACAGGTGAGTGGACAACATTTCAAGTACTAGGTTTATTCAGTGTTCTCTAAGCAGGGTTAGATAATATGATATTTACAAAGCCCCATTCTCTGTATCCTCGAAGGTTTGCCCACTTTGGTAACATTGATGCCATTGAACCTGTATTAGCAGCAGTGAGGGGCGGCTGTAAATTTTGCCTCGTGTAGACAAGGCTTACAAGGTAAGCAGGCAGACCCCCAGCTGCAACTGCTTGCCTGGGAATGGAACCTTTTATTTGCTGTCATAGTGATGACTTTTAATTGTCCCAATAAACAAGCTTTTAAAAAGCTTCTAAAATGTTCTCTAATAACACACTTTGGTCTTTAGCCATAGAAATGCAGAAATAATTAGAAGTGCCATTGTGTACAGTGCCTTCTGGACTGGGCTGAAGGTGAAGGAGAAAGTATCATGCTATCCTTGTCAGCTGCAAGGGTAATTACTGCTGGCTGAAATTACTCAACATTTGTTTATAAGCTCCCCAGAGCATGCTGTAAATAGATTGTCTGTTATAGTCCAATCACATTAAAACGCTGCTCCTTGCAAACTGCTACCTCCTGTTTTCTGTAAGCTAGACAGAGAAAGCCTGCTGCTCACTTATTGAGCACCAAGCACTGAAGAGCTATGTTTAATATGATTGTTTTCATTAGCTCTTCTCCGTCTGATATTACATTTATAGTTTGCTGGGCTTGAAGACTGGCGTGTTGCATTGCTTTCATTTGCTGTAGTAAGAGTGAATAGCTTTATTTCTGGAGGCTGTATGCAACAGTTGATGGGAATTTTGGAACAGCAAAAGTGGGGGAATATCTACAGACAACTTGGGCAATGGTGTTTTTCTAGTTGCCTTCTAAATGCTCTGCACCAGTTCCAGCAGTGGTTGCGTTGCCTAAATTGTCCTTTGAAGGACAAGAAGTATTTTCATAAAAGGTTAGAAAGAATGTATTTTCCTTAGCACTGAATTTCACACTACAGCATTGTCCTGTCCATTATGACCCGAGTTGTATGAAATAGTGATGCAGCCACAGCCTGTCTGTTTGATTTGCTCTCAGCATGATTTACCACATCATATCACAGCAGTTCAGGTATTTCCAATAAATATGGGGACAAATTCATCGCTGACATATGCAGAGAGAATTCCAGTGCTGTCGATAGAGTTGCATTTGCTCCCACCAAGGTGAATCTGCCCACTAAACTCAAGATTTAGGGGAAACAAATAGAATTTTGCAAAAAAACCCCTAAACCCCAAAACAAAACAACCCAACACATAAAAACAAAATCCAGACACCTGCCATCTCCACATATTATAAAAAATACAAAAAATAAAGGCAGTACATATCCGATACTGGGTATCAGAGGCAGAAATTTGAAACCCCTGTTTCATGAGTAATTCATGAGAACACACACAAAGGGTATTTCAACAGTACTCATTTTTATTTACCACTGATTATTCCCCCAGATCAGTACTGATTATATATAGAGCAAAGTGTGGACTCATGTCACATTTATTTGAAAAGGTTAGTATCAACAAGCTGCCTTGCATATCTCCTTAGCTGGAAAAAAAGTCTAGATATTGCTGAATTTAACCTGATTTTCTTAGGCACTGCACTGGTGTAAATCCTCATGGAGGACATTGCAGCTATGACAACTTACACCAGCACCTGAGCTCCCCTGGAAATAACACAACAAAGCAGCTATGTTAGTGACCAGTGGAGAATTATTAAAGGAACACAGATAATGGGAAGAAAATAAATGACCTGGATAGAAGAGCTACTATGCAATGAAGTGCAGGTAAATCACTATACTGGACACCTTCCAGCCTCATGTCCTAGGTGCCTTTCTCCCTAATTTTAACATCTGCCTTATGCTTCTGTTCTCTGCAAACCAGTCAGAAAGGGAAAAGAATTGAAGTTTGGATATTCACATTTGTTTCTAACTGGCATCATTGCCTGTGGAAAACTGTCCTTCTGGGAAAGATGCTGGAGTGCTAGAAGTGATGATTCAATTGCCCATTAAGATAATTCCTGGAAGTACTACTTTCTTGAGGCTGTATTTCCAGGAATGGCAATCACGGCGTCACTGCTCTGTCAGTGCGTTAGGTATCTCCAGAAGCAGACACAGCAGGTGAATATTTCCAGTTACTACAAGTAATACACCACAGGTTAGATCTCGTGGTTATCTTTATTTGCAAAAGCTGACTAGTGCAGCATATTGCAATCTTTTGATGATGAACTATACCAATTGTTTTGCAATAAGCAGAAGCTTCTTTGCAATCCAGGTAACATTTTTTTATGTTCCTATTCCTGCTTTTTCGTGCTATTAGAGAAGCAGTGAATCTTTAAAGAGAAACTTCCTACAGCTAAAAAAGACATTAAGGGGGAAAAAAGCTGGGAGCCATAGTGACAGGTACAACTAAGGCTGTATCCTTCGGTTCCCTGGAAACCAGTCAAACACTATCTCATCTTGCAATGGTTGTGTCTGATCCTCTGCTTCAGACATCTTCCTAATAATGGCAACTACAGAGGTGACTCTCTGCAAATAAGGGCTTACAGCAACTGGACATCCATCATATATCTCCAGAGCAACATTAGACCACCCTAATGGGTACTCCCGTCTTCATTATGATATTAATTCTCTAAATTTCCAAAGTGATTTCATTTGTAAAATGACAAAGGCTGGCTGCTCAGGAGACAAAGTGTTTTCATCCCCCTCCTGCATGCTTACAAAGGCTTGCTCTCTTTAGTCTTTGGGGGAAAAGAAATTTGATAGCATTAGATCTCTTGTGATACACAAGGCTGCCTAACAGCTACACCACCTGCCAGCACCGCATGCCTGCCCATCCAGCCTGAAGATTCTAAAGCAATGGTTGATGAGTAGAACATAGAAGTTGGGGGAGGCAGCGGGGGGCTGGTAGAAACTATGCAGGGAGAAAATAGAAGCTGTATAAAATACTCAGTGTGAAAGTGAGGCAGGATTGAGGGTAAGGGTGAGGTCAGAGCCAAGGCTGGAAACTGAATCAATCTGACCAAGGTTGGTTTGGTTAGATTAGGTAAAAGCATGATTTTCTCCCTGGTGTATCAGAGCCTTTGCTGTGGCCACAAATTCACTGACATCCAACCAAAGCAAGCTTTTCACAAAGAGACAATTCTTTGCATAGCTCCTGATCTTCAAACTCTTGAGGATTAAATAAAATAGAGACGGAATTTAAAAAGGAAATCAGTAAACCCGTGACGTCACTAAATGTTTTTCCCCAAATAGTGACTAACTAAAGTGCCTGACTGAATAATAGTGAGGAATTAGGAAGCTCTTTTAAGGGCAGTGACAGTTGTAACCTGGCTGGTGAATAAATTTGAAAGCAAAACAGGACAGTATTTAATGCACTGAAAAGTATACAAGACACCAATCTCACTAGGCTTTATTCTGCTTTAAGAAACAATCTTTTAATTTGTTTGGTTCTGGATTTCCTTTCATTTACACTTGTTCTGTCCTGTTGCCATTTGCCATCGAGCTTGCAGGCAGCAGTGTGCAAGGAGACTTGCACCAAGGAGTCCAGTTCCTCTTCCCAGCAAAGACCACCTTCAGCAAGCAGCTGATTTTAGTTGCTCCTCTTACGATTGCGTTCCCTGTGTCCATGCTACACTGCTGGATTTCTATTGCACCAGCTACTTCTACACTCCCTTTAGGGATGAATCTCAGTAAGCAGGGCCAGCACTTGGTACTGGTATAGCTGCATGGCCCCCAGTCTTAGGGCATCCTGTATCCCAGGTGTCCTTCAGACAGCAAGAAGATAGCAAAGAGCCTGTGGGGGACTGCAGCCCAAAGCCACATCCCCACGTGTCTCACGCACTCCCTTCCCAGGCATGTGGGGCAGCTCTTGGGGTGACTGTGCTGGGTGGTGTGACACTCAGAGTGGCATGTGGCTCTGCATCCCACCACTGCCTTTCAGCAAGCATTTACTGCAAATGGAAATTTTCATTAAATTTTATAAACATGTAAAAGTGTTTCCATCTCACAAATTTGGAAACATCACTGTAAAATCTTGTTTAAAACTAAATTAATTAGCAACATTAAATATGTTGAAGAGGATGACTCTTTTACCCCAGAGGAAGCCTTCATGTTTAGTGTAGAGTTAAGCTCCTTTTTTTCCAATTCTCTCTTTCTTTCTGACCCTATAAATCTTGCATTCTTTGCTGAACAG
>NW_008238358.1:9496700-9500740 GCF_000691975.1 Corvus brachyrhynchos
TGAGAGGGGTGCGGACCCGTAGTCAGCTCACCAGTTTCTGGGTGAGTGCTTTAACCACTGCTATAAAAGATGAGCAGCAGTATCACCACCATCCATCTTTAAAAATAAAGGGTAATCCAGTTGTCCAGCCCTTGAGGAACAAAGCCCCTATGAGTCAGAGGGTTTTGCTGAATGTGAATGAGGGTTACATCTTAATGCTTAACTGGAGGCTCTGTGTGCACATGTTAGTCCTATAGGAAAAACGATTTTGGATTATTAGCCTCTCTTCATCACTCCCTAGCAGATTTGAACATCACCTCAACTCCACATACTTTCTGCTAAAAATCCTTGTTTCCAGTAGTAAGAATGCACCATGAAAGCAACCCGAATCTTCAACTTGGATGCCTAAATTTTCCTCAGAAATCATATCTTTGAATGTATTGTTTTAGACATTGGGGCTGAATTTTAATGCTATAATGATCCTGCCAGATGATGACCGACTGTTGTTTCTGTGTCATCTTTTATAGGCATGGGAGATGGAGATGCTCAGAACCTCCTGGTAATATGCTACTTTCCAGTTCCACAGCTTCATTTTTCTGCACTTCAAGTGTTCAGCATAAAGTCATGATGGTCTGAGGTGGGTTGGCAGCTGTCCCTATCTGTTATTTATGATTTTTTAAATTTTGCATTCCATAGAGTCAAATTCAAACATGCTGTAAGAAACTCTACTGTGATTGCTTATCTCAGGGATAAACTTGTCTCCATCTTATATGCTTATGATGTTATTGATGGCCCTTTGGCCCCCAAATTAAATTATTAATGGAAAATTCTTTGTCATTTGTTTCTCAATGTCACATGAATGTAAAAGTATTTTTCAGTGCTGCTTCATGGAGAAGACATTCTGCTTTTGCATTTAACTTCACCTTTCTGAAAGAGGTGCTAAACTATTATTCCTTTCCATCTTTAACTAAATACCATAGTTCTCTGTCTAAGATTAATCCATTGCAGCTGCTAGTAATGAAAGCTCTCCTAATACCCCGAAGTCGTGCTTTTTTTTTGCAAAAATCATAGGCTAATATTTAGAGCCTTGTGCCAGTCTCATGTAAGTTAACGAGTATAAATCCACTCTGGCATCATATGGTTTCTGTCTTCCATGGCTGCCTTCCAAAAGCTTGAAACTCCAACCTAATGTGTCACTTCAGTATGGACAACATACTGCATAATTTGTTAGGGAAGAAACCATCCCATTTCCTAAGCATTTTGGATGCTCTGTATTAATCTAGCATAGACCTGGAGCAATCATTGTACTGTGTTTAGGCTTCCTGAGCTTTACTATGCAAAGAATTATTTTCCCAAGGCTGACTGTAAGAGCTATAGTATTTTGGGCAGGAGGTCTGTGCTTAGGAACAAGAGGAGCATTGCTTTGCTGTGAATCAGTGGGGTGAAAACCACGGTGAAGCATGTCTCACCACCTCATTTGTGGTGAGGAAAGCCCAGACCCATGAGGAGTGGTGTGGCATAGACATTTTGCATGTGTCCTTTCTGCTTTCATGTTACGGGGCAGCAGAGCTATGACCACTTGGTACGGTCCATCCTGGCAGTTATGCATGGAAGGGTTGAATGGAATTCTTCTCTTTACAGGCCTGGGGAAAGTGAAAACTTGGTGCAAATGCTGTTTAGTCTTTTGCCAGGCTCAGATTCATAAAGACAAAAATGTGGCTGGAAGCCACTTCTATTTGCTCTCTCCACCCAAACAGTACTTTTATTGCTGAGTCTCCAGAAGGCACAATACAGAACCTGACCGCTGCTCTCCTCTCAGATGCCTCTCAAGTAGAAAACAAGTTGTTTGCCATTTTCTTCCCTTGTCAGATCAAGCCAATACACATACTCAATATACCTATCTTGAGAAGTTTTCATTATTGATGACTCTCACTTTCTCTGCAAACAATATATTTTCTGCAGCACCCGTCCAGGTAAATAGGGTTCACTCTGGAAATAGAAGGAGCAGAACCATCTGGGAGAGTATAAAAATGAACTGACCTGAACTACGGTTCTGAAAACACTGTAAATTGTTTCCGTACCTTGACAAAGTGCTCACACTGGGTAGGAACGCCTTTGTTGTTGTGACTTGTCCTCTAATTGTCTGGCACCTTCCAGGGAATAGTTTTGCTCATTTGCTAAATTATGACACAGGGAGGTAGTTTGCCAGCTTGATCTGGTCTTTCCTGCATTAGCAACAGTTTTTCATTGAGTTCCTATGGAATCCAATACATGAAAAAGCTGAAAGTTTGCTCAACTTTTTTTAATGTTTATACGACACCTGCTTTCAGCGGTATTTGAACCAGTGGTAGTGGGGAGATGCCACAACTTCATTGGACTCTGGAGCATGACTGTACATATATGTTGCAGGTTTGATAACAAACTCTTTCAGGGATTTGGGGTGTGGAGATGTCTGCACTCACTTATGCTTACTCAGGCAGCTCTGAAGTAATTTTGCACCCCTTCCATGCACGTATATTTTAAGAAGTCACAAGCGTATTGCATATAAAATAGCTGTGTAGTATAAGTATTATACATCCATGTGGTATGTCTCTTCAGCACTGCTCTTTCAGAACCTTGCCATTCAGGAATGTAGGTACACTCAGAAAAATTCTGTTAGCATATATAATTTACCATGAAAAATATTGGTCCCACATTACAAAAAAGTGTGTACTGTACAAACACACTCCAAGCTTGTTGCTTTCATCTTGTATTTTTATTAGCTCTGTAGACAATATTTGTTTTTTGCTATTTGGAATGGTAATAACAGGAATTATGTCTCCTTCACTAAGCAAGCTTTTTTAATATAAATAGGATTTGTATATGCTAATTAATAATGCATTGTATCTACACTGACTACTGGATACTGTAACCCTTAAGAGGAAAGGACTGCACATAGGCTGGTCACTTCAAATCCAAACTTGTCAGGTATTCTCTGTGCACCAGAGCAATGCTGCTCTTTGAAGGAGGTGTCTTTATTATGCAGTTCAAGATGGCCAACACCCAGGCATGATATTCTGCTTTTGACCTTGTAAAAATCATTTGCTGTTCTGAAAGCAGGAACACCTCATGATAAAACCATACTAGGTGATAACAACATTTTGCCAGATTGTGCTGAGAATTGCTCTGAGAGGGAGGAAGACGTTTCCATTGATTGTTCATCAATCTTCAGATTGTCTTCAAATGATGAACAGCTCAGAATTTCAGCCCTGCATGTCCGTGGTGTGAATGTACCCCAAAACCATGAGGGAGCGGGGGGATGTGGCAAGGCAGAAAGGGTGAGCCCCAGCCATGCAGACTCACACACAGCATGACAGGCAGAGGACAGAGGGCAGCCTTCAGCTTTGTGTCCTGAGGAACAGTATTATCAGTGTTTGGGTTTGCGGAGCCATTTGCGTTGGTTTCCAGTGCAGGAAGAGGAGGCTGATAGTGATACTATTTACAATTCATTATGAGAAGATTGCAGAAGATTGTTGAAGACAGGAACCACTGACCTCCCATTTCTCTTTCATCTGTAGGAGTACATTCATAAACGATAGTCCACTTTAAGGACACTGGAGTGGAGAATTATACTGGGCTGCTTCTTCTACAATCTTCTTTACCTTTTGGGTCAGCAACATCACTAATTGGCACTTGACAGTACTTCCAGATACTCCTTGTGAATCTCATAGTGTGATTGATGGTTGATTACATAAAGAGAAGAATCCTCTGTTCCATTTTAGTCTGTCAAAAACTAGATGTTGCATAGCATGTACCACATCTGGCAATTGATAGCACCATGTTTGTTAAGGTTATCTGATTGGAAGAGCTGCAAGACATGAATAAGGCAGCAAAGCTGCATGTGATAACCTCCCCACAGTGAAACTGCATAGGCTGACAGTTAGCTTCATGCTTGCCATTTTAGCACTCTGCATTTTTAAAGTGCAGTAGGGAGCTAAAGTAATGCTCCCTATTTTCTGAATGCACTTGCAGACAAAGATAGCCTTTAATGTGCTTAACAGATTCATTTTTTATCCTGCTGA
>NW_008238358.1:9500919-9508419 GCF_000691975.1 Corvus brachyrhynchos
CTGCTGAATTTTTCAAAACAATTTTTCACATCCTAAAACAGTAGGAATTATTTTGATGCCTGAAAGTATTTGAGGGACTAATTCATTTTGCAGTAGAACTACTGCAACTTTTCTCTTGATGATCAAAGAAGAATAACTGAAGTTTCATACCATTTGTTATTACATGTCTAAAGTATAGCTCTTTCTATATATTGTATAAACCAATTTTTTCAAATGCGTGTTCAATACAGGAAAGTTAGTAACCTTGCTGTTCTCAAAATATGTAGGCTGGTATATACAAAGGAGTTGCTATCAGCCCTAATGAGAAAAACCTATTTTATTGTGTGGGATTAGTAATGTGCATCTTCTTTGGCTCATTTTACATAGTTTCCTCTGCTGCAGACATCGTGCTAGTTAACAGCATCTTCAACAGAAAGCAAAAAGCTGTACTAGTGCATGCAGTGGACTGGATAGCTCTGACCTGCCATTGAGTGATGGATGTCTTCATAGCAGCTGAGGAAAACAGCATAACAGAGAGAAATGTTAGTGTTGCATTGCATATTTTTGGGCAATATTAGCTCTGAATCTCAAATGCCCTAACACTTGCATGCATTTCAGCACTACCTCCCTATGAGTGCATTACATAAATCTGAATTCTGGGCAGCGCAATGCAGACTTGCAAACCCTTCTTCTCTGAACTCTATTATTTATAAGATTAAAACCCCCGAGGTTTCAAATGGCAGGTTTATTGTCAAGTACAATGTACTTTTCGTTCTGAATGGACAAAAGCCTTTGAGCTTACCTGAGTCTGCCTGGCAGTCCTCAGTGCTACTGTGTATTAGTGGAGGCCAATCTTTTCTCCAGGGGTGTAAGACAAGCATCCCATAGGGCCCTCCACCTGGACCACTAATACATGCCACTGATACATGGAGGAGAGCTCTTCCTTTACAAGCATTGGGTGCATGGCCTCCATCCAGGGCAGCCTCATATTTAGAAGCACTCAGAAAATGTAGAAAATAGATACCCACTTGGTTCAGATTCTGAATTTCTTTGCACTACACCCACAAATAGATGTTGAACCTCACAGATGTGTTCATTCTTAACAGCCATTCAATGAATCTGGCATGGGGTGGCCAAAAGTATTTGCTCTGTGGTTTTCTATTTTTTGATATTCAAAGGATGTGGTGAGCCTTTAATGTCGTAAATAGAAAAAGAATATAAACAGTGGATTTCAGAAAGCCTTTTTAAATCTTGCTGGTGCAGATCTCACAATGCAAGTAAAGTTCCAGATTTTCTAGCAAAATAAATATTTAGACTGTGGTCAGGTATAATCAGAAGTTAAGGTTTTATAATTTTTTTAAATGGAGAAGGCACCAGAGGCTCCTAAGACGGCCATTAATAATCATATTATGAGGCATTTCATCTGGGGCATTTTGAAGAACCATAGTTGGTCTTCGAAAGTGTCAAATGTCTTTCAGATGTGCTGGTGTTAATGAAACATATATTCATCAATCTTTAGGGTAGGAGGTTTTTACAGCTGCTTACCATTGCTACATATGCACATAAAAATCTCCTCTCTTCTTCTCAAATCACAGGCAAGGGAAAAAAACCAAATATTTTTTTAACTAAAAAGAGAGATATGTTAGCTTCTTTGACTTGAACTGCTCCAGCAAGTGATCTCAAAAAATTGCTGACCACCCTGTTTGCCACATTGGGTTGTTTCATGCCAAGACTTTTAGTACTAATGAAGGCACACAAATAGAAACCAGTTGAAGTTTTGTAAGATCTAGCTAACTCTTTGTTAGTTTTTGTAACAAAGATAAGAGCTTTTGGACTTTGGACATAAGAATGAAAGAAGTAAATAATGGTTAATATAAAAAAGGGCATACAGTTCTTTTTTAATGGATTAATAAGAGCAATTAACCTTGTAGTGCATTAACATTTTAGAACTGAAATATTTGTAAGCGAGTTAGTTTTACATGAAGTGTCTTTGTAAAGGTCAAAGTCAAACTGTATTTTAAAAGAAATTTTAAGCTTAAAAGTTTGTATTTGCTGACATTGTCTGTCCAGCAACACTAGGAATCACCTAAATTTAATACTAAAAAAAATAAGTACATATGAGATACATAGTCGATCAATACAATTTGCAAGTGCATATCTAAATTGTACTGTGTAGTACTAATAGAAACTTATTCCAGAATTAGGGGAGGAGCTGTTTTATTTCATTTTGTGTTATTTTTTATTTTATGTTTCCAAGTCACAGGTATTTTAATTCAGGTGTATGATGTTTATGCCAACAGACTACAGGAATCTCTGTTACATTAACAGTAGTGGCAATTGTGCTGATTTTAACATTCAAGCACACAACATGTCGTAAGTTAATTTTGGTCACTTCCATGTGCCTGTTCAGAAGGCTAAACTAATTAAAAGAACTGGCTGTGTTCATTGAACAGCCAAGACCTTGATACAGCTATGGTTTACAGATGCTTTGTATAGGCAGAGGGGAAACAACGCATGACCGAGATGGTGAATAAGAGACTGTTGTGAGGATTTGTCCTCAGAAGTTTGGTTTGAAAAAAGAGATTTTAGAGGTGATGAGCATTGATGTAATGATTTTAGAGAGCAAGCATTGCAGGGAGAAAACCATGGATTTCTTTGGTTTATAAGCAATGGTTTGCGTTGGGGCTTTTTCTGACCTCGGACTCATGGATGCCACTGTTTCAGGGTAAGGCTTTCCTCCTCAGAAACATGCCAGGACATTTTAGGACTGCAAATAAATTTTTACATTGTCTTTGCTGTATTTTCCTTTTGCTACATATTTTAATCTGTCTGTTGGGATTTTACCATTTAAGTCTTCAGCTTGTTTGACATGGTTCCTGATGGCTTGGGCAGTTTCTGTGGACTCTTCACAGCTGAGGAGTCTTTCAGAGGTGGCAATGACATGACTTTATGGCTCATTCATCTACCTTATCTCCTATGGCTCTATGGGGTCAAGCTCTTGGCTTTAAAGGATGTTTCCTCACTGAGGCCCAGGAACAAAAAATGTTGGTCCTTACTTTGCTTTCAAGTTTTCTGACTCTTCTTCTGCATCTGACTAGGAAGGAGGAGAACCCAGCAATAATTCTGGCATGAACAGAATGTGCGTAAGAGTCTGCTTTTTCCCCCAGATATTTTCAGCTTTCTCTTTACTTACTTGAATTCTTCTATTTTATACAGAAATTAGAGTATCTTGGGGGAAGAAGCTGTGCTTTATATGGCTACAGTGACAGCACAGAAAGCCAAGAAGGAATTAGGACACTATTTGTTAAGGGAGTAGCTTTCTGACTGTTAGTTTCAAGTTTTTTAATCACTGTTTCCCTCTCTTTTCCATAAAGCTAGCTCACAGTGCTCATAAGGCACTTTTTACTATTTAAATTGTTAATTATTTTTCTATATGCTTATGATACTTACATCTGCTGAGCTGCATGATTTAGGACAAAAGTCTCCCTGTTATGTGTCTCAAGCAATCAATGATATCCTTGCCTAGCACTCGAATGCCAGTACTAAAATTAGAATTAGAGGGCAACCAAGAGAAGACCAAATTGTAGGATTTGTGTAGGATAAGGAAGGCACCTAGATATATTATTTACCATTTAATTTTATATGACTGATGTGACAAGAGCCAGCAAGCCGGCCAAGAGCTGACGATACTAGAATGTGTAAAAAAGCATAGGAAGGGAGTGTTTGAAGGAAATTACGCTCTTAAGCAGTGGTCAAAACACATGAGGAGCTAGTCAAAAGCAAAAAAAAAAACACAAGAAAACTCAGCGTTCATAACAGCATAGGCCAGTTCATGGGCACACGGGATCATATGTTTATAGCTTAGTTTTTGCTGCTAGTGGAAATCCAAAGTTTTGAGCTGTTTAACCTTTGTTTAGGGATATTGCCAATTTTGTGGGCTTCAGAATGAGGATTAGACTTTCCAAAGGTTTGGAAGGTGAGCTGATAATTCGCTTCACAGGCTTAGGGCTTTTGCTTGCCTTCTCAGAATGATTCTTCAATGTGTATGGCATCATGTCCGACAAGGCATTGAGATGCTTTAGGGAGAGGTGCACAGGCAGAGAATGGAGAGAGTCACATATGGTAGGGAAACCCCATAACCAATAAAGAATATCATAGGAAGCCTTGGGGAACAACTGAGTGAGGGAGGGAGATCATAAGAGGATTCAGGTGTGTTCTTTAATGAATCCTACAAAAGTGGTTTAAAAGGGCTCCACTAAAGACTCAATCCACTTACTGAAAATAAGAAATTTTGATAGCTTCAGATGACATCTCTTTACAGATAAGCTTGAAGAGCCTGTTTTACCTGAACCACAGCTGGCACATAATGCTCATATAGCTCTTTTATTAATTTATTGAAAGTTCTTTGGTGTTGAAAATCAACCAATTGAAAAGCAAGCTTGTCGCAAAATTTCAAGTTGATAAAGACAATCATAGTGTCTTAAAAGTGTTGGACTTAGGCAGATTCCCCAAACTATTAGAGAAATATCAAGACAGTTGTAGAACTGTTTCTCTTTGTTAGCTGGGAATTCTTTACAGCCCTTTCCCTCTCTACCCCTATGACTGCATATTTTACTCATTTTGGTTGTTTTAAGAAACACTGATTTATGGAAGGGAAATTTCTGAGGAAAAAGAAAGTCTAGGAAATTTTCTCAAGCCAACAGCACCATTTGAGAGGACCATCCCAAAATGTAGGAAACCAGAGTTTAAATTCCAGCTTGAGCAGCCCAGTAGCATCTCAAAATCACACAATACAAACTCTTCAGAAGAAATCAGTAGAATAACATCTACTGCCTACTTCATTGGATATGGCTGGAAGGAGGTGCAGGGAGGAAAAATCAGGTCTCATGGTAAGCTCAGTAACAAGCTTTCCCATAAAGGGCTGACAGTGAAGAGATAGATGAGGTCCAGGCAGTTTTCAGAAAGGAGCCCAATATCTCTCTTTTGTTTGAGAGTATTTTGTCACCAAGGCTTGCAGATACCTTTACATAAATAGCTAAAGCCACATCTCAAAAGCTAATCTGGTTCCAAATTGTTCCACATCCAGAGTGAAGGCATTGAACATTGAACCTTGTCTCCTGGCCTGTTTTTGGTATGTGAACAACTAATCACCTGAAAGGAAACAGTGAGTTCATGAGTATTCATTTTTGTATGGTCTTATCTAATAGCAAGCAAAATATTTAGCAGAATTCCTCTGTTGACAATTTGTTTATTGGGAGTGAAACTTGTAGGCAGGGGATCAGCAGTAGGTAGTAGATCAGCATCTGACATCTAAAAGTTTTTTGTTAACGAAGTGTAGGAATCTATTCATTTTCCAAAGCAGGGGGCTCACCAGTGAACACAGATCTGTGGCAAAAGGAATTTTCTTACCATTGCCACCTCTCTGCCACCCCAAAACCCACGGCTTTCAAAGGGCTGTTCTGAGAATGGAGACAGACCTGACTGAGAGACACTTGTTCTTGCCCACTGAATTCCCAGTGATCTTCCTCGGCAGATTCAGAGGACCACATTCCAGTGAGGTCCTCTGAGAAACACTCAACATTGAAAATGTTTCAAACCTAACTAGAGTAGGGTTTTATCTTTCCAGTTGCCTCTCAAAACTAAGGTCAGCAACCCTGGCTTTTATTCTATTTTGTAATGAAACCTGCTGTTAGAGCCACACCATTTTCCTGTTCTAAGCTTTGAAGATGGTAAGCATAGGCAAACAACCCAACCTATCTTTGAGTGTCCAGCTCATTCCTGTTTAGATGCTTCTCTATGTTGTCTTCTTAGCCTCTCATACTCTCCACAGATAGAGTCAGTCTGGAGATGAAAGATTTTGCTATTTCATTTTTACATGATTTGTGTTTCCAGATAATTAAACTGTCCTCTAAAATCAAATGTAACAGTACTACTGTTAGAGAAATAAAAGTGTGCTGCACTGGTGGTGTAAAAAAGTGGTCCTGGCTCTCACACAGCAAATGTTCAAATTAGTAATATTAATTACAGCAATTGTTACAGGAAATCTACAAACAAAAAAGAACCCAAACTAAGCTAGGGAATAACATTTTTAAAGCCAAATGCAATAGTAAGAGAGAATTTCATGTCCCTAGTGAGTTGAGGGTCATGGGGCTGGTGGTGTTCATTCTGGGTTTTGGGCAAAAGGGATAACTGAGTCCTGTAGCTACAGCAAAGATTAATTCCCTAGTTTTATTTTTAGAGGGCTTGTCTAATTTTCAGCATTGGGATCTGCGTAAAAAAGGGAACAGAAACTCCTGCAGATAGGTACAACTTTCTCATGTACTTTGCTACATCTAAAGCATGAGAAGAGGAAAATTACAGATGCTTTTGAAGCATCTCAGTGGCTGCCCCATAATATCAAGGAAACAGCTTTATTCCCACTGCCATTAGAATCTCCCAGCCATGGGGTCTACGGCACTTGTGGTACACTTGGGGCCGCAAAGGAAGGTGTCTTTGGCTCTGAGGTCAGTATTATCTGTGCATTTTGAACAGAAAGTTCAGATATTAGGAGATGATTCAGAAATATCAAATGAAGTTGATTACTACTGTGCTAGATCAAATTTCTAGTTATTTCTTCAATCAGCATTTATTGTATGAATACATCATAATAAAGGTTTCAGAAATATGATGAAGCTGTACATTTGGAGTAAACGAAGCACCTGTGTTTATTTACAAATCTGTTTACTGAGCTCTATCTGCATAGATACTTGTCAGTCAAACTAATGTCTCTATATTAATTCTCTTTTTCTAATTGGGAAATGGAAGTGAGATGGCATTAATATCACGACTATTATTTGATTGACATATGTCTAGGTTGAAGAAGCAGCACAACACACACCCTTTGTGAGGAGAAAACAAACCAGTGAAAAAGTTGAGTCACATGAGGCTCTGCTTGTTCTTTTAAAGAACATCGAGTGCAAAATTTGTAGAAATACCAGTCGTGCTGAAGACCTAATTATGGGAAAACGCCATTCCTTATTTTGGATAAATTTGTGCACTTCTATACTGGCCTGCTGTTGTATGCAAATATGTACACAGGTCTGGAATATATAAGGTATATGCTTTCAGACATAATTTACTGCTTTTAGCTTTGGCATTTTATTTAAAATTTCATTGCAAAAAGAAAGTATCTTCCACAGTAAATTCACATCTGTATATAGATGCATAGAAATTGGCAAGGAAACATATTTAATGCAAAATTTAAATCAAATGTTGAATTTACAAAAAGGAGGTGCATTTATAGACTGTATCCAGCTTTTTTGCTCAGCACTGAAGGTCCATCTGGAGTCTGAGCCTTTTTGAAAATGTCCTGTTTTGTACAAATAACCAACACAAGCCCACTCAAGCCCATTTTTAAACTGGACTTCTATGAATAATACAGTAATTATAAGATGAAAACTATATTTTTATCCAGTCAGCTTCTTAATTTCATTGAACTTTCTCAATTTTTAAAATGGTGTGTCTCTTAAATAATGAACCAAA
>NW_008238358.1:9510919-9527969 GCF_000691975.1 Corvus brachyrhynchos
ATTTGTTATTATTATTATTATTCATTTATTTATTTATTTATTATTTATATACATATTTTTATATATGTAAAATCTCTTTACCTTTCTCTCAGCAGTGAGCTTGTTCAGATAATGTAAATGGGATTTTCTCTATCACCTCTACTTTCATTTAAAAACTGCAGCATGTTCTGGAATGCTTTGGCTTCTCAAGTTGTAAGTGACTACCAGCACTTTCACTGGGAGTCTTTTCTGATCTCCAGCTCAGTTTCCTTCTGTTATCTGGTCACAAAAATTACTCATCAAGCTCATGAAAATAGTTATGTGCAGGAATGTTGGACAGATGTGCTTTTGTAATTGAAATGAATTTGCACCCAGTTTTACATGGGAATGAAACTTTCATATGCAGGATTAATAGGCAAAAATGTATAACTTTAGTAATTAACCAACCACTTTACCAACCTAGGTTCTGGGGTTTCTTTTTTTCATTTCTCCTGCAAAAATCAGACAGGTTTTTGTTTGTTTGCTTTTTAGGGAGAACATTTACAATCATAGAATATTAACAAACATAAATTGGCTTCTGCTGGAGTAAATATTAAGCTAATGATGACAAATATTGCAACAGCAGAAATAAGGAATCTTAAATTAATACATTTTGGTATTCATTTCAGAGGCAAGGTAAGGTAAAACTGAGAGCTGAATATGCCAAACTCTGAGAAAGTTTAGAACTTTGTTAATAGTCTAGAAGGATTCAAGTGATTATTGGCACTATGGCCCTTTGAGAATAGCTAGTTTTGAATTTGCAATATTGTTTTCAGATGTCTTCCTAACTTAATTATTCCATATAACTTGTTCCTATTGTTATAACTTTGCGAAAAATAAGGTGTTGTAGCGAGCAGAAATGAGCAAAAAGACTATCAGATCTATGAAAACAGATAAAACAAAAGCAGCAATATTCCTTTCTGTTGGGCAGCCAGCAATAGAACAGAGGATAACATGCCTATTAGCTGTACTCCTCCAGCTTGAGGTTTTCCAGGATTGTGCTGGTTCTGGTCTGTCTCTCTGTCTCTCCAGAACTGTGGCAGGTAGGATTACTGCTAAGAAAGCCCAGATGAGCCTCATGTTGGGTGGAGAGAAGAGGGCTACTTCTAAATATTTTAATTGCTTCACTTTGGCTGGGAGTAAAAGGCTTACAAATGGCATTTCTTATCAGCAACCACAGCCTCAAAGCATGTCAATCTGTTTTACCTTGTCAGTGAGCGAAAGGGCTTATGCACAACCCAATTTTACATTGACTAAGTCCATTGTTCTGTTCCAATGTTGCCATTTCTATTTTTCTCTGAGGTTATGCAATTTCAAAATTATTTTGTATATATTTGAGCTCTTCTATTTTTCATAGACGAGCCAGATGATTTGTCAGCAATTCACTGGGAAGAAGGAAGGTAACAGTAACTGCTGTCTGGGGTGGGCTGTGATAAGAAGCAAGGGTTGGATTAAATTCTGCAGTGATTGACCCCATAAAGTTCAGCCTCTTGCTTCAAGACCATTTCTTTTACACAGTCAAAAAGACACCACCCTTTCAAAACAGCAGAAAAATGCAGAGCTTTTTATTGTGTTTGTGTACTCATGCCAGGTATTTCCATATTGGAAATGCTTAGGGGCACAGGTGTCTTGGTTGACTGGTTGGTTTTCATAATCCAGAAAGTGAAACAAACCCATGTAAATTAGCCAGTCAGTTAGAACCACCTCTATATAGCTCAAATAGCTCCAAATATTCAGAGAGAACTTTTATCAGTCGCTTCACTTAAAAATAACATGTGAGGCAATCACGAGTAGTTTATGGATATTTTGTTAATAGGAGAAACTAAATTCAGCAGATAAATTATGCATTACAAATTATTCTCCCAGGATTCAATTCAGAATGCTATTATATTGCAAAATTCTGGACTGTGTTTATATCTTTGTTTGGCTGATCATGAGGCAGACACATAACAAAGCACTGTGTGTAAGCACGTTTCCTAGAGCTCTGCCAGTGTAAGCCCAATGGTTAGCAGCTGCTCTTTCATGTTGTGTTTCCAGCCAACCTGATGCAACTTACTTTTCCTCAAAAAGGTGGCTTCTTTCATAATGCATAAGGCATAAAGACTTTTGTGGCTCTCTTCTGGACTCAAGAGGGAGATTATTCCAGCTGCCTATATCTAAAGTCTGTGCTCAAGTGCAGAGGTCAGAAAATTCTCCAGCCAAGAGCTAATACAGCTTGTTGTGCCTTCTGAGATTTCTGGTTTAGGAATACACTTCTTGCAACGTGACTGTGTCACCATAGAAAGAAATAGGCCTTTTCTACCACATTTGAAAAATAGCATCCTTTGTCTAGCTCCTAAATTGTAACAGGAATATATAGCTAAGTGCTCAGCTTGTCCTTTTTTCTAGATCTATATCCTGTAGGGCGTTGAACTGAAGTTACTTGTGTCTCAGATCAAAGTCATTTCACTTAGAAACTCAGGTTGAGCTTGAAGGCACAGTCTCTTAAGTGAAGGTCAATGGTTTATCCATTATAGCACCCAACCTCAAATTATTTTTGCAATTAGTAATATTTATATCTGTTTTTATAGTGTAAAAGAATAAAGAAAGGATAGTCAGCATTTTCAAGAAATACAAGTTAAAGGTGTCCTATCATTTAAAATGATATATCATGTTAGAAAGGAAACTTAAAAGCTGGCATATGCAATCTAAAATTAAATACAGATTTTGAATTTCAGGCTGTGAAGCTAAAAAGATCAAAGGAAACTCTTTACAGTTCTTCAGAATTTGGTATTATACTTCCCGGGAGGTCATTTACTCCCATAATTTAGTCTGACTTATTTTGGCTTCAGTTCCATTAAAAGTATGTAGGAAAGAGAGGGCCTCTTTTTACTTTAATTTTTAACTGCAACCTGTCAGTTAAAGGAGAGAAAAAAAAAAAGAGAAAAAAAAGAGTGTCTGGAAGAGGATGATCTACAGAAGTACTAATAGCTTTCAAGTCTTTTGACTTTTTGAGCCTCATATGGCTAGAAACTTATCTGGAAAGATTGTATTTTAACCCTTTTGACTGTTCTTGGACATAATGTGTGCTTTTATTGAAAGGGAACTTATTCACTACCCTTGAACATATTCTGTCATTTCCACAATAACATCTCCCTTGACAGCAATGCCTTGACTTGTTGGACAAAATAATAGAAAGACCCAGTTTAAGGTTCCTAAAGGCAAACATCAAAAGAACAGCTTTGTTAAGTCAGACAGGTATCCAGAAGTTTACCTACTGTCTGGAGAAACCCCAAAATGAGCAGCATACCTGCTGGGATGTGAAGGAAGTGCTGATAGGGCTGAACAGACTAAAACAGAGTTTCACTTCACTGCATTTTAGGAGCAAGAAAAGCAAGAATAGTTTGAAAAAGATAAGAAAAATTTGAAATAGCTTTTGCCTTTCAGAAAAGATGTGGTATAGTCCTGAGGTCACTATTTATTTTACCTAGACCAGTTTCACAAACAAGACCTCAAAAAATAAGATATAAGAGACACAGGTACTTTATCTTCTAAGAACGCATTAAGACTGACCTGTGGAAGCAATAGAGGTGGTAACAAGATTCTCTATGCTGAAATAGGAAGTCATCTTCACCCCTTAGTACCACCCCTTTTCCACTGAGGAGTGTAAAGAGGCAGTACAACAGCTGAATTTTCCTTCTGCAGGAGGTTGGCCTTGGCCAGGCTTAAGGCTGGGGAATGAGACAGTGGGATCAGGCTGTGAAAGGGTTTTCCCTCTGCTTGACTTTCAGGCTTTCCACTGGTCCTGAGGAGAGTCTCAGCAAAACCACCCAAAAGCTGTATGATCTCATTACTTTGTTATATTTTGGGATGTATTTGCAGAGGGATTCATGGAGAAAATTCTGTCTTAGGAGTTGTGTTCAATGATGCAATGTGTTTGTATATAAATATATATATATATAGTTTTGCTTGTTTTTTTTTGACCACGATTTCATTATTTTGTCACCTTACACTGCAGCAGCTATTTTGTACCTGGTCCAGTGGGATGCACGCACTGGCTGGTGACTCTTTTATTCACCCCTTCTCTCCTTGTTGGTTTTCATTTACCTTCTAAATTGTTACAACTAGGAGGTTTTGAGGGTTTGGTTTTGTTTAGTTTTTTTCCATCTGTGTAATGCAATATGGCAAATAAAATGACAAAAAATAAGTAGTCTTGGGCCATAAAGGACATCATCAGCTAGTCTTGTCTCTGGCACTTGGGAAATCTGGGGCTCTTGCTGTTCCATTAGAATAGACTAATGATAGTCTAGTGTATACTAATAATTTCCCAGCAGGATACGTGCTTGAAAATATCTTCCCATATGATTAATGCATCTGAAAAACAGCCGTTTCCTTCTGACGGAACCAAATGGATCAGAAATGTTACAAATGCGCTTTTTTTTGCGGTAAAAGGAGTAGTGGCAGCAAAGAGGTTAATTCCCCTCTTTTCATGAAGGTATCGTCTTAGAAGAGAAGTGATTAAAGGAGGGTTTTTTTGGCATAAAAGTGTTTTTCTAATCTTGTTGAAGTGCCTAAAATGTGTTTGAAGAGCCAGATAAAAGCATGGAGTTCTTATTTAATGAGTTACCAGTTATATGTACCAGTGTTTATTTTGCTTCTGTCGTTGAAACATATTTTCTTAAAATGTTTTTTCCTTCACCACAGTCAATAGGTAATAATGATACAATTTATTTAGAATTAATTTCAGCATTAAGTACCAAAGAACAGCTCTCTCCCAAACTTGTACAGCTGTACAGACCAAGCCAGAAATAAACTCTCAATTTTAAAGAATTCTGAGCATAAATTCAGAACATTCTGATGAAATCAGAATTTGAGCTGCAATTTCTCAGCAAGTTACCTATTAGACTGAGGTTATCCAGAAAAAATCAACCTATTCCTGCCAACGGTGATGCCGAAATGACTATACAATTTATACATATAATAGTGCCAGAAATCTGATTCCCAAAATCTTTCCTTTCCTTTCCTTTCCTTTCCTTTCCTTTCCTTTCCTTTCCTTTCCTTTCCTTTCCTTTCCTTTCCTTTCCTTTCCTTTCCTTTCCTTTCCTTTCCTTTCCTTTCCTTTCCTTTCCTTTCCTTTCCTTTCCTTTCCTTTCCTTTCCTTTCCTTTCCTTTCCTTTCCTTTCCTTTCCTTTCCTTTCCTTTCCTTTCCTTTCCTTTCCTTTCCTTTCCTTTCCTTTCCTTTCCTTTCCTTTCCTTTCCTTTCCTTTCCTTTCCTTTCCTTTCCTTTCCTTTCCTTTCCTTTCCTTTCCTTTCCTTTCCTTTCCTTTTCCCTTTCCTCTATTTCATGTGGGGTAAATTATTTTCTTTATTTAGATATCAAATAGTTGAGCCTAGTAGAAAATTATTTACATTAAAAAAGCTGTCACTTAGTTTAAATCACAGATGATAGAATCCCCCTGCCTTCCACACTAGAAGGAAGAAAAAACCTCACTGAAGTCAAAGGAAATGTCTAGCTAAAATGACTAGCATTGTCCCATGCTGCAAATCTTCTCTGCTGGTATTAGATCATTCAGTGGAAAATTAGGTGCAAACCTAGGTTGTTTATTGAACTAAAGGCATACATTTGCTAAAGACAGCTCTCTATTCTTACAAAGGTATCAACTGCTTCTATCATCATAGGATTTCCCACTTTTCTTTACCACTGGGAAAGGAAGAGATCCAAAGTGGAGAAAGAAAAGCTGTCTGAGCATATGCAGAACTTCCCTGAACAGCAGTGGCTTTTTGTGCTTCTACCAGAAAAATTATTATGACTATAAAAACATCTACAGGCAGAGTTGATACAAGCAAAATGGGTCTTAACTTTGAGGACCCAGTTGTCCACTAAGCAGCATCATTCCCTTGAACCCTGTGTCTACAAAGTCCCATCTACATCAGGGCATCTAAACAGGTTGACCTTCATGGAGCACACAGTAGATTCATAGATTAAAATGGCCATGAGGAAATTTCACTACACCATAGAATTTGGTGGACTTGAAAATAAATTAGACAGTGTGGCATGTTAGCAAAAGTTCTAATTGTACATACTTCCCAGAGAAGTAGTTAGGCCTTACATTAACTCTGTTCCTCTCAGCAATTGAGATTCTTCTCCATGTTAAATATTTCTTTTTTACTATTCCTCTGTCCTCTTCATCTAAACCTGTCTGCCCTCTCTTTCCCCAGAAATTGCAAGAATTGGAAGGCGCAGCGGTCCAGCTTCAGTATCCATTGAGATCAAACCTAAAGAAATGGACCCATCTCTATTCAAAATGAATTTCCTTTATACAAAAACCACAAAGGAAACTGAAGCTACATTTCTAAATACTGAAAAGCAAAGAATAAAAGGTGACTTTTCCCTTAAAGTGTTCTATGTCAACGTCATTTAGTGCTTTGGCAAATCCCAGGATATTCTAGGAGGACTAGTTTAGGGTAGCAAGCCATGCACATACCTTTTCATTAGCCCCTTATTTTCAAACAGAGGCCTGCAGAAATTCCAGTGCTCTGAACCCTCACAGGGGGATGGAGCAAACAGAAAAGATCTTGTTAAAACTATCCTTCTCCAAAGACTACCTTTTTTTCATTTTTTTAACTTCTTTTTTAAGTACTCTTCTGTGGGAAAAGAGAAATCAGGTTTAGCTGAATATGTCCTCCCCATGCCAGCTTCCAGTATTTTTCTCTGCTGGGCAATGGCACCAGTCAGCTGTGGCATTGCTTCCTATTTGTCTCTGGTTTGGTGCATGAAAGGCTGCTGAAATGCCAGATGAAATGACTTATGTACTTGGATAGATTTTGTGAGATCAGACTCTGTATGTGCTAAGGCTTCTTCTCTTCCTGTGTAAACCCATGATTAACTAAAATTACTGCACAGTTACACAGAAACAGTGCTTTCACAGGGCCAGTGCTTTGCTCTCGTGTGCTGCTTTCTGTCAGTCATGCCTCAATGTGGAATCTTTTACTTAGATTTAGGAGTACCTGGAATATAACTCTATCATCCCCAGCAATTCCTCTCTGCTTTGTACTATTGGCTTTCTTTTCAAGCATCTCTGATAAATGACTTTTTTCCTCTCTTCTCCTTTCTCATTCTTCATTAAAACACTCTTTATAATTCTTTATTTTCAGATTTACAAATAGCTTTTTTTTTTCTCCCTCTGGATTTTTTCCTTTTAAACTTTTGCTTTTTGGGTAAGCAATTAGATCTTAATTTACTGGCTTTCTCTTCACAACATTGGATCTTCTTCTTTGCTCTTCTAATTGCTACCAAAAACTGTTTAAATAACAGTAATATCTTTTCAAAAAATATTTTGTTGCATTTTAGAATTCCATGTGGATGATTTCACGTAGAAATTACAAGCAAATAATAGTGATATTGAGATTGCAACATTGTGAAAGGAGAGTAACATAATTTAAGCCAATCAATAAGGGTTAATGAAAGCTAGATCTCATCAGAATAACTTGATATCTTTTGATGAAAACCTTAGGATGTTATACATATATAGGGAGAAATTATATTTTTTATGTGCAGTATTCTGATTTGATTTCACCAAACATTTTATTACAAAATGTGAATATTACAAAATCAATATACACTACTTATTAAATTGGTTAAACTTGATGCTGGTCTCCAAAGGTAGTGGGAAACTCTGGATCATCCACTGAGGATGAACATTTCTGGTGTGTTGTTAATCTTACTATATCTGATATCTTAATTCATGTCATGGAAGAAAAGAGTCACAATAAGTTGTAGAAAACACTGAGGCTGTGAACAGAGCATATAAATAAGAGATGAAGGAATAATGAAAATGTTATGGGGTACTTTGGTCACAATTAAGTTGGGCACAATCAAACTGTGCATTTCAATGAAGGTAAGACCATATACTGAGGAAAAATGAAAGGGGGGGGGAGGGGTGTGGTACTTAAAGGAGACTGCACTTATCATAGAAAACAAATCACTGAAAGGACTGGCGGTGAAGAATGATTCTGTGTAAGGTTTCAGTGTGACCATGAAACCAAAAGGCCCTATGTTAACCTGGTGAGAAAAAAAAAAGACTATAAGTAGGAATCTCTTTTGCTTCTATGGTGAGAAATGATGTCTCCTGAAATACTGTGCATTATTCCAGAAACCATACTTGCGGAGATGTAGAACAATAAAAGAGGAGTCTGAGAAGAGACAGGAGGCTGATTAAAGGCCAAATAATCTGTTGTCTGTTGAGAAACCTGGAGAGTAGTCCCTGTCAAGTTTTCAAACTAAAATTTAAGGGCTCGTTTATTTGCAGTCTGTAAGCATGTATACAAAAAGAGAAATGTGATAATACGTGCCTCTTCATTCCAATTAATTAAAACCAGCAATATTTAGTGAATCCAAAGGACCTCATAAAGTCTTGTTTGAAAAAATGTATAAATTTGTCCTGGTGAGGATTGTTAATCATTGGAACAATTTATACAGAACAGTGGTAATTTCGCCATCACTGAAAATTTAGACATTAGAGCTGCATGTTTTCTTCTGAGAGAAAGGAAAGACTGAGCAAAACTGATTTCGAAGAATTCCTGTGGTATACAGGAGGTCAGACAAGATGTTTAGATGTTCCCTTCTATTTTCACAGTCTATGAATCTAAGCAGGTACTAGCTCAGAGAATTTATCATCTTGTCTTCTATGGGATTACTCATATACTTTGAGTTGAACAGGTGTTTAAGTGCTTTTCTGGATCAGGGCCAAACAGAGCTGGTATTGTGCCATTTCAGTGCCCCTTTTGCAGCTGTGGCAGAACAGGACTTGAGGCTGGTGTGGTACCAGCGGTCACACTGCTCCAAGTAATTGCCTCAGAAAATGGTGCAGATTAAATGGTGCAACCAGGACTAATTTTGAAAGGAAGGGAGTACTGGACTGAATGTGGAACTCCTAATACATGAAAATTACTGCTGTGTGGCTCAAGTGAGGCATGGAAGGGGTTTTTGGAGTCTTACCACAATATTAGTCTGGGCTATTGCTATAAATACATCCGTTTTGCAGGGACATGCTACTCCAAGGTAGGAATTATCTTCAAATAAACAGTATACACAGTAGGAGACTGTTCTAATCACTTTCTTAACTGGTGCAGCTGCTCTAGCATTACAAAGTTGTGTAGGCAAGCTTCTAGGGATCTACATTAGTGATTGTGGCTTTCTTTTGTTTGTTAGCTTTCTCAATCCCTGCCCTATGTAATAACTAATTTAATGATCTGATTTATATCTAGAGATGTAGGATTATGTCTGGGCAAAGAATGCCTGAGCATTTTTCACAATTGATCTGGCTTTGATGTATAGCAGATCAAAACTAAGTTATGAAAGGAAGAGCTGTATGGAATGGATCTACTAAAAGACTTCTAATCTTACTGCACCAAGTTATAGGTTTTTTTATTTGACAACTGTTTTGTTGCTTCTCTCTTTATGCTCACAATTGCTACTGCCCAAAAAACACTTTCTTCTTCTTGCACCTCCCCAGATTTCTCCGTCTATCTACTTCTGTTTGGACAATATGCTAATGGAGAAGATCTGGTCCCCTTGTCCTGCAACTTTTCTATTACAGCTTGATGTTCACTGTGCTTCATTTGGCTAGACTTTCCCAAAATATAGTATACATATGTTTGTACACAAGATACATCAAAGTGGTATGTTAATACTGTGTGAGGAGCTAAAAATCTTCTCCTCCTGTCATCACTATTTCTATTGACAGTAGTAGCTAATTTAAATATGTTTGGAAATTACATTTGGAACTGTTACAGTTCCAGCTTTTCCCAACTTTCTCAAAATACATCTGGGAAGTGCTGGTTCTATTCAAAATGCAGGTAAAAAATGCTGTATTGGCTTATAGCCAAAATACTGATATGAAGTGCTTATACGAAATTATGCCAGATCACACAAACACCACGGCTCAATACTCAGGAAACGCCCAGCCAACAGGATCGGGTCACATTCTCTGTCTGCTGTTGCTCCAGCTGAAGTAGGGGAGCTAGAAATGTACAGTCCAGAAAATCTCTTAAGTGAGTGAATATTTGGGGACCATTTGTGCTATTTTCTTCAAAAGGTGCCTCGTGTACAGCCAATCTCAGCACACACAGGGTGTTCTGGTGTAGAGGAAGCTTGTCAAACAGACACCATGCTCTAACAATGCTGCCTTTCTACAACTTCTTGGGGGAGCAGAGGCAGCCAGCTTGTCTCAGGGCAGTCCGGTCCAGCATCACCTCAGGCACAAGGCTCAGAGCTGAAAGGCCAGAAACAGCTCTGCCTCCTTAAAGTGCCCATCTCTTTCAGAGTCATGTCAAGCACAGCTTTACAGGATACAGAGGTCTCTGATTTTAAAACAGGCAAATGTTCTTATGCATTTCCCACTCCAAAGTAGAGAACTATAAAATCTTTGGGTTTGTTGTTTGTATGTAAAAACCCTCAAGCATCTTCCTTGATAGGTCTGTATGTACACTGCAATTATGCATGCATACATTAAGCACTAAATGAAAACAAAAGGCATTTAATGTTAATTACTCTAGAAAGTCACCATATTTTGATCACAGACAGCACCACTATTGCTGCCCAGCAAGATATTCCACTTTCATGCAAACAACATAACCAAATTGAATTACATAAAAAGAAGCTACATACTGACTCCCAGCAGTATGTTTTGACAAAACACTTTGTCTACTTAAATGATTTCAGAAGCTGTAGTCAAAAGCCTTGACTGCAAATAATGGGTTCATAAAACCTATCTTTAAAATTTTACCTGACAGTAATGCTGTGCAAATATCTGCACTTCTAGTTCACCTTCTCCACTTGTTTACATCAGGATTTTAATAGAGTGGCTGTCACAGAACAACAGCTAAAGGCCACTGTTTGATAAGTTACTGTAAAAATAGACTGCTTAAAATGAGAATTTCCTCCTAAATTCAGTCATCACAAAAAGCTGGTGGGTAGGAAAACATTGAAGGGAGACAATTTCTACGAGGACTGCAAAAAAAGACTTTTCAAGTTCAGTGACATTCCAACCTGCAATGACTTTGTAAGAAACTACATTTCCCATCTGTCTTCAGTTTTAGTGAGAAATGACAAAAATGAAAGGAAAACAGGAGAAGTCAGGAAAGATAGATAAAGACAGATTAGATAGATAGATCGATTGATCTTTTTCTGGATTAGCTCCCTTAGCATCCATGCGTAATATTTGAAGAGCAAATTGACTAGATCTCCTTTATAACCTGAAGAAAGAAATTAAACACCCAGAGAACTCTCAAAGTTTACCTGTAGAGCAAAGAACTAATCAAAGGTTTTCTGTCAGACAGTGCTCTAGCATTCAGCTGCTGGCTTTCCCCATGCAGAATGTCTCTGCAGAAGGTGACTGAATGCTGAGGTTCTACGTGGCCTCCAGGCACACCCAAGGCCCCCTCACAAGGAGCCACCCTCCACAGCAGCACGTCTATACTGAGCTGCTCTCGGCACACAAGGTATGAGATGTGGGGAAGGAGTGTACTTTAGCCACTCCTTTTCCAAGGAGAAAACAGGATTTGAAGGGAGGTTTACTTTGCTCCAGCAAGAGGAGTCCATAACCACAGATGTGCTCTTCTGTTATGTGGCAGAATTGTACATTTCCCAGTTTTCTCAAAAAGAGAGTGGCTCCTTATAATCTCTAACAGCTGGTTAAATTCTGAATTCAGTATAATTTAATAAGATTTCCATGGAGCTACTTATAAAGGAGAATTTCAGAGCCAGAAAGGAGAAGAGAGAGATGCAGAATGGCTTAATCTATATGGTTGAGTTCAATCTAATCTTATTTTCTGCCATCTCTGTTGGAGATCTTCGGTCTCAGTAGATTTTGGCATAGCCCCAAAATCTTGGAAATATAGTAGATAATACTGTTATGTTAAATATATACACCCTACTTCCTTGCATTACACAAAATCTAGAGATATTTACGACTACTTGGTAGCTATGAAATATAAAGTAGCTATATAGTGTGGCAGCCTGCCTTTTTTGAGTTTGGTTTGGCTTTATGGGTTTCTTAATTGTGGGGGTCTTTTTAGTATGTCCTGATTTCCTGATGGGAAATTTTTGAAACAAAACTTCCAGTTTGGATAAGCTTGTGCCTGATACAGCTCGAGGAAGAAACACAGTATTAGAGCTGTGGTCTGTGAGAGCAGATATGAGACTGCTAAAGCCCATTCTGCCAACCTCTGCTTGTGTTTACCCATATTTCTCTGACTATGCCATATTATGTAAGAATTCCTTTTCTACTCATTCAGAGCTCATTTTATGAATCATTCATATTCATCCATTGATCAAAATACCTCTTCCAGATGAGAGAGCTGGGCTTAGCCTCAGGTCTAATACAGCAAATGTCCCGTATGGCTCTCCAGAGCTACAACATTAATAGCCGGAACAGCAGGATTTCACCGCGAGTCTCTGGAGTTCCCACTGAATCAGAGCCTTAATGAGCACATAGAAATCCAAGACAGCGCACCCCCTAAACAGAAAAAATGTTGACTTAGGTCCTCCAAAGGTGGGACTATAGAGGAAGAAAACTGAATACTTTCAATTCTGCTAAATTGTTTGGAAAAATAATTATTATTATTTAATGAAGAGTGAATTTTATTATATTAAGGGACTTCACCCTGCAGAGGGGGTTATAAAGTAGATTTAGTGGGACTGAGGTCACTAAAATTAGACAAATATGCCCTGTTAGCTTGAACAAGTCAGTATATGACACTGCAAAGGTTTTAAATACTTATTTACACCCAAACCAATAATAATAGCTTCATAGCTCAGTGTTTTTTCCTTCCTGACTTAAGTTTTCTGTGAACCCATGCAGTCACTGCAGGAGATTGGACCCACACCCATGGCTTTGGGCAGTACTGACCTTGCAATGCAAAAAGCACAGAACTGGTTTGAGCATCTGTGAAACTCTTCTGTGCACTGGGGTCCCTAAATGTATGAGCCCCCTCCCCTCTCCTCTTGCCTCTGCAGGCTGCAGAATGCCCCTATCAAGGAGACAGACACCTGTGTTCACCTCTCTCTCTTTACCTTATCAATACCTAATGTTAACAGCACAAAATAGCTCCACTTACTTCTTTCATTCTAAGAAATGCTGAAGATATGCATTAGATGCTGTGCTTAGATCATGCCCTCAGATTCCTTTCTGACAATGTTAGAATGCCTATAAACTGTCACTACAGTTATTATTAAATAATTTTTAGCTGTGCAATGACTTCCAGCAAAGACAGTAAAATACTTTGGTGTTAAGAGAACACTCAATGTTTTCTGAAGAAAGAACTATTTCTGGTCAGGTTCTATCTCCTGTGGGGAGATATTGCTGCCATTTGGTTTTCTCTTGTCTTGCTTTGTTCAATTCCCAGTCACACTTTTTTGTCTTTTATTATTATGATTATTACTTTTATCACAGAAAAAAACACAGTAAAGAGCCTGAGTTATTTTTGAGGCACTCTCTCTTCTACCCACTACTTTTAATGTTCCAGAGTAAAAGAGCATAACTTTTGCTCATTTGCTGAATGCAAGCCATCTTTATGGGAAACAGGATCTTAGGTATAGATCTGAAATATAGATCTGATTTTTCTTTTTTCTTTTTCTTTTTTTTTCCTCCTAAAAGTGCTTTTTGTAAAAGAAAGATGACAAAGTACATTCATACTCAAAGATTCTGAGAAATTGACTCATCCTATATGCTATGGGAAGGGATTTAAGGGTATGGCCCCAAAACCTGTGCTCTGACCATCAGTCAAAAGCTCTGCTTCTTATGGTGATTTGTTTTTAAACCAACAGTACCTGAGAGATGTGTAAGGAAAATTAAGATTGCATATTGATGGAAAAAATGTAAAATACTCTGAAATATAGGAGATAGGGTGATGGAGACTGACCCCAGTCACCTATTATTTGTGTAATTTTAATTACTCTCCCTTTAATTTAAGCAGCTGACACACACTTTCAGTGGTGTTCAGAAAGTTAATAGGGCAGCTGAGTAAGGATTTTAAGGTCATATTCTTGTCCTTTGGTGCTTATTTTATTTATTAGCTGCTGCATTAATATTGTTATGATTACAGAAATGATCATTTATGTATATAGTGCATCTTACAATAGTATACAATGATGAATATTGTAATATCTGTCTCTTAATATGTCTTCTCATCCTTGATTCTTTAGCACTAAACTCACAAAAATACAACAGCATTTAGATCAAGCTGCTTCTTTCCTTACATTATTTCTTAATTACGGTGTGTAGTCATCAGTTTGCTGACAACAATTTTCCTGGATGTCACTCTTTCTTTGATTCCACCCCTCCCGACTGAAATTAAAATATTGACATAAATAATTTTGCATGAGCAGTGGAAAATTCAAAGAGGCATTTAAAGTAGAGGAGCTTCTAAATTTATTGCTTCTACGTACATGCATTTGTCTGTGGTTTCCAGGTATATAAACAGTAATTTAAGCAAAATTAGTCTGCTGTTTCATCCATGCCTTGCATGTACATAAATGATGACACTTACCTGCAGCTAATTTTTTTAACTCAAAACCCCCACGATTTAAGTTAGAAAACTAGAGGGAATCTGGTGGGTCTGGGCCTTTTTATCTTTATAGGCAAAAGGAATGGGGATTATTAGACTACCAATGTACACAGAGTGGTCTGCTCATTTCTATAAATTCCTCACCCATTTATCTGCTCCCTTCTTTACACAGCTCTGTGCCTTGTGATCAGCAAGAAAAGACAGACAAAAATGGATCGTGGAATTGGCTGAGGACCTAGCTGCAAGTCACAGCAATGGCTTTCAAAAATAAAGGCAGGCAAGGAAAGCATCCTCCAAGCACTTGGTTGTCAAGCTGGAGATGATGGTGCTTTTCACTCAGGAAGAAAGGGTGATGTGGAGACAGTGCGGCTCTGGGGCAGCTCTGCTGAGCCCATTGCAGCAGGGACAGAGGGAGCTGCCTAAGTCATTTTTCTTGCACATTTCTTCCCCTCCAGACAGGTTCTGCTCACCCACTGCTTGGCCAGGCATGCAACCTTCCAAGGGGAACTCTCTGCTCCCAGGCAGAGATGTGCCTCCATACAACGCCAGGCCTCTCCCAGTGAGGTTGGTGATCACAGTATAAGGCAATGGGCATACTAATGAAATTGGTCAGAAAAATTTAAGCTAGATTGATGACTGTTAAATATTGTAATTCTTTGTGAGTTTTCAGGAATACTGAGGGTTTTTTACTGAATAGGCACAAATCATTGCTTTTCTGTTCAAGAGGTTATCTTATGATGGACCTTGCAAAACCTTGTAGGTTTTATAAACAACAGTGTGTATGTGATGTAGTGACACACGTCAGTAAGTATTCTCTGTTTTAAATTCATTGCAGTGAATTGATCTCATAATGCTAACAAATCTTTTTACATATCCTCCTGAAATGTCTATTCGACTTAAACAGCAAGGTTTAGACATTGAGCAATGGCTAATGAGATCATGGTCACCATTAGGATCTGAAGAGTTATTGAGATATGAGGGGGAGTATGTTTTCCTGTTGTCAATAAATGTTGTAAATCCTAAATCAGACAACACTGCAGTAATATCAAGACCCAGAAATCTAAAGGGGGCATAAAAAATTCAAGAGCAGGAAAGGGACAAACTACTAAGAGTCAGAGCTGTTTAGTACTTCACAGAATGTGCCTGTGTGGTCAAGGCAAATTTCAAATATGATGTACTGTCATCCTTCTATATTTACTTGCACAACTGAGTGAAAATTCAATGTTCAGCCCATAATACAGATAGGCCTGTGGAAACACTCATCATTTTAATCCCAACATGCTAATGCCCCCATGTGAATATAGATTTCTCAATTAAACTGAAGTAATTTGATCAAAGAACAAGTCTCACAGATGCAAGTAAAGGTTTCAGTAACAACAGCCTCAGCTATTCATTGCTGGAGAAGTGTTTTCCAGTGAATGGTGCATGGCTGAGGCTTAGAGCTGTACATGGCATTGGACTCAGAAGCACTCAAAAATGCGCATGTTTCAGTGGAAAAGCCATGAAACAGTCCACAACTTGGCTATGCTATTGAGAATGCATCTCTAGATCCCACAGAGTTAAATTTCTGAGGCCCCCTTGGAGCTAGCACAGTGACATGGACCTCTGATGCTTTTTCTGGGATCTCCTTTGATCCTGTGCCAATTTCTTTCTAAGAAATCTCCAGACCCACAGACTATTTTAAGGAATAGGACAAAATGTGAGTCTCCAGCTAAAAAAATAGGAATCATAAATGGGTGAAATGATCGCCCGTTAATACAACCCTTGTAGCCTTATCTACTTACAGCATTTTATATTTTTAACTACTGGATATTTGTAAAAAGTCACCATCTCTATTGGCATTTGACAAAGGACACAGTTAAATAGACCTGGCATTTTCTTATTCATGTTGTTGAGCTACTTGAATTAAGGTTCAGTCTCCATATGATACAATGCATTTTATGGATTAAAAAAGACCTAATTTCCATGTAGACACCAAGATCTAACATTTCTTCCTGAGAAGTTTGACTTCATTCTTTTTTATAATTAGAAAAATAGTTTTGCCAACTCTTCAGTGATGACCTTAATTTTAGTGCATTGTCTCACACGTGCCTTGCTTGCACGTCTTTACAGATGCACTTTCTGGAATACATGAGAATTTTGTTTTAATTACATTTTTCTCTGAGTTGTACCATGTAATTTACTCACTTTCTTTAGTTTGTTCATTTTTAGGCCATAAATATTATTAACCCACAGAGATTTGTTTCTGCTTCCTTTAGTTAATTAAACACAACGTTAGATTTATCTTGTGCTACCACCAGGAGGGCACAACAAGTGAAATACTGTATCAGTAGATGTTAGTAGATTCATTAGCATAAAATAATCAGTGCTTTTGAATACCTGCACTTCAATGTCTCAGGTTTTGGTTTTTTTGTGATTGCATCAGGGAAGCAACAACATCAGTAAAGGGATAAAGTAGAGAGATACAGAGAAAGAAAAGAAAGAG
>NW_008238358.1:9528036-9570416 GCF_000691975.1 Corvus brachyrhynchos
GGAAAGAGAGAAAGAGAGTGAGATAGAAAGAGTGAAGGAGAGAAAGAGAAAAAGAGAAAGAGAAATAAAGAAAGAGGAAAAGAAAGAAGGAAAGAGAGAAAGAGAGAAGGAAGGAAGAGAGGGAGGAAGAGAGGGAGGAAGGGAAGAAGGAAGGCAGGAAGGAAGGCAGGCAGGAAGGCAGGAAGGAAGGAAGGAAAAGAAAGAAGCACAGCTGTTAAAATTAGCAGGTTTCCTTAAGAAAAGAAACAGGGAATTTGACAAAAAAGGAAAGTCCATAAGCTTGCCTGGAGGCAGATCTAACTGGCACCTAGAACATAACACGGGAGTAATCTAAAGTAATTCCCTACTCTGCTACTAACAGAGATTGAATAATTACAAATGCATTCTTTCTATCAAACAACTTTTTCTTTTGGGGGAAAAAAATCCCTAACTAACATATGGTCCTGACAAATATTTCTACTGATTCTACCTAATGTTTATCAATGCAAAGTAATGTTATTTTTCCAAAAAGAACAATGCCCCAGGATAACATACATAAATACATAATGACACATGCAGATATTTAATACATCTTGCACCTACTTTGAGAGAGCTTATCACAGAATGTCAGAGAATACAGATTTCTTCAGAAGCTGTTCATGGTCCCCCTTATTTCTCTGGGGTCACAGTCTCATTTGCCTTCATCCTGGGACATAAGTCTACTGTTTGCCCAGACTTGATGGAAGACTTTGGATCACCTGTAGAGATAGCACATGCCTAGGCATTACCTTGGGCCTCCTTCAAAACCCTTCTCCCTAGGTATTTCTCCACCCTTTCTCTCAGGTTTTCATGTCTGTATAAAAAATTAATAGGGCTCTGATCCGTATTGCCTTTTCTCCCTAATTGCATCAGAATGTAGGAAGGAGAAGCAATAATATAAGAGGGTAGGCTGAGGCTCCCTGCCCAAACTAGGGAAATCCACTTACAGAGAGGACCCCTCTGTGTACGGATGTAGTTGGTGTGACCTATTTCTGGGACCTTTTTTCCATTTTTGGGAGAGACACTATTAATTCATTCTTTCCTTCTGAGGAATAAAATAAGAACCCAGACACATTGATTATTAATCATTCATTTGGGGACTCTCCTCCCTCTTGACCAATGACATAATCTTCAGTGAACAATATGTATACTGCAATTGACATTTGCACAAAAAAAAAAAAATCAGGTTATATTGTATGCATCTGCACTAATAAAAATAGTCATCTTTCAAATCCTCCTTTTCAAACTCTTACTGAACAGACTTCGATATCTATATAGTATTTATTCTGACCTTCGCCTCTCTGGTCTTCCTGCACTGGGGAAATGTACAACAATACAATAAAATAGAAGCATACTTTATGAAAAGACACATTTAGACTGCAGTCTTCAGAAGCTCCAAAGTCAGGTGTACAGGAACCATTGCATCCATTTGGAGGTTCAGCCTCTTTAGGCCTCACATAAATGCCAAGTATAAATGTCACTCTGAAAATCTGTTGCATAATTATGTTCCAAACAGCACTGCTGATGTGTTGTGTGACTGCAGCAACTCCAAGATTCATCCCAAACGGAGTCTACACTTCTGCTTGTTTAAGATCCCTATTTTTGATATCATAGGTGATTTAATGCCCTCTGTTGTGGTGATGAAGAATCATAGACAAAGATCAGTCACTCCTACTGGCAGATGAGTCACTCTTTCAGCATGTCCTACTTCTAGAATTTTTTTTTTTTTTGCTTCAGTTTGCTTTGCTTTGAGGGAGAATGAGGATATATAACAGTTTCTACTTCAATTGCATAAGCTCTTGTATTCAATCATAAAAGACATCCAGATGCATATGAACATTTGAGTAATTAGGAGACAGATATGTTCACTATTGTTAGATTAGTTCATGTAGAGATTCTGTTTTGGTTTTAGCAATCGTAATGAAAAACATCCAGGCTTAGAGCAACCAATAAGCTCATGAAAATTCCGGCTTTTGTAAAATTAGCCACTAGATGTAAATCTCAGTATTCATGTTAAAAGAACAACACTTAATTTGTGTTCAGGTGTGCTAAATAAAGCAACTATCTTTGAGGCTGATGGAGTAATCATGGAGAAAGCAACACAGGCCATTGAAAGATGAAGGGCAGTGGGAAATAGAACTCTTCTGATAATAGGAAGGGCTCTGTGACGTCAGTATGTATTTTCACAAGTGCAGGAATCACAATAGAAAGTGCTGCATTTTGTTTTTAAAATAGCGTCTTTAAAAGAATGCTGTTGCAAAAATTCACTTTATTTTATTCTTGGATTATGAATCATCAAGTGCTGTTACTTTAAGCAGTGACTCCCTGCAGAAACAATTGTTGAAATGTATGAGAAAGTATTAGTCCCAATGATTTTTCTTGGAAAATATTGCTCATATAGTATTTTTAATTAAGGAATAATTTAGAACTTTTATATTTGTATTCCCAATGTCAAACTCTTTTGTTCTCACACTTATACCTCTGTTATTAATGTAAGCCATGGTTTGCAAAAGAGGAAAAGCTAGTTATCAATGAATAATTCAGGCTCCATAACTGTCAGACCTCATTATTTTAAATAAGGCCTGGTAGTTCCAGTTGTAACTGGCTAATTGCATCATTTAAACTTAAACTGTTAGAATATTTCATATAATTAACAATTTTTAAAACTTTTAATACATTCAAAACCACTGTAGTACATAGGGCAATTTCCTTTAAATCAGGCTGAAAGAACAAAGGGACATTCGAGTTGTGATGCGAGTCCTCAAGTTGTTAAAATAAAAAGAAGAAAATCTGTGCTGAAACTGATGTATCCAGTAGTTAAAACAAAACCCTATCATTAGAATGAAATGATGAAAAATACTTTAAAAGGGGAAGCCAAAAAAATTAAAACACATGAAACTAATTAAAATTAAAAAATTTAAACACCTGAATCTTATGAACTAAGTTGTAACCTGATACCTGATGGAGTTCTTGGTGGCAAGATTGTTCCAGCACTATCAGTGAAAATGTTTCCTTTTGTGTGGCCATATTCTCTACTCTGTTTTGTTTTCTGACAGTAAATGTAATTCCCAAAGCAGCTACAAATAGATGCCATGACGAACTTTTAAAAAGCCAAACCAATGTTTTTCCAAGAGGATCCAGGGAATTTTTTTTTGTTGTTAATAATTTTAATTTGTTATTAGAAATTTGTAACGATATTTTAATTTTGAATCAATATTTACCCTTAATAATACAGACTTGATAAAGTGAGAAGAACATTACATACACATTTGTTCAGAGTGTAGGCCAAGAAGGAAGAGTCAAGGGCTATTCATAAATGAAACTAATCTTAAAATGTTGTTTTATTTTTCTCCTGTAGCCTCATTCTCAGATTACATCCAGCAGATTTTTATATGTAGCCAGCAACTGTAAAATGAGGGAGGTTAATACATACTTTTAAATGGACCTATTAAAAAAAGACAATACAACTCGGGCTTGTCCTGAAAAGTACTTGTATGTAGTACATTAAGACTTGCACAGTAAAGATTATCCCCATTTTCTAGATGAGACATTCAAGTTCAAGCTAAGCTATATATGGTTTCTGCAGTCTCTGTCTTCCCTTCCCCATACTTCTCAAACAACGTGAGTTTATCTGGGCTTCAGAGTCTGGCTTACAGCTTTAATGGGAGGCTGTAAGAGAAAATATGGTAGACTACCTGAGTGCTGTAAAAAAGAAAAAAGCTGTATCTGCTGTCTCTGGAATCACTCTAGCAAATTATTTCTTTCTTTATCTAATGAAAAAAAAACCCAAAACACCACAACTTTAAGCTCTCACATTGAAACTATAAATTTCAGCCCACATAGCCATTAAGAACACCATTAAGCTTGTGGAAGTTACACAGCAAGGGCTTGGATCTTACCCGATATGCAGCAGCCTTGCATTGCTGGATATCTTGTAAAAGCCACCCCTACATTTCTGCATCATACTGGAGGTCATTACAGAATACATACAGAAACTGTGTGTGTTCTTGTGCCTGAGAGCAGAATTGGTGCACCACACAGATTAGTTTCCTAGGTTTTCCACATGCTGAAACAGAGCCATTTCTACTTGTGCAAAAACCACATCTAGCAATAATTGGTCCCCACAGAGATACAGACTATCATATTTTCACATTCTTCTGAGATCTTAAACTCAAAGTTGAGGTTTCTTGGGAGATGTATCTCTTAAGAAGACAGGCAGCATCAGGTTGAGTTTTGCAAATCTTTGCTTAAGGCAGATTTAAGGACTAAAAACATTCTCTTCCCACCCCTCAATTCTAAACTCCCTCTTCATGGGAGATTTTCACCCCCTGGGCAGGAGTCAGCATGAGGTTTCTGAAGGCAAGTCAATTAGCATTGAAATTTTCCATGGTACCTGTATTTGGATTGGAAACATTATAAGCAAGCTACCAAAATTGTAGGCTTGGAATGGCTTATTTTGACAGTTGCTATATTTTTGGGGGGTAATCACAAAGACAATAATTATCCCTTCTCAGAATGTAACAAAGTGATAAGACATAAAATGCTAAATAATTCCTGTAGTTAATACTTTGAGTACCAAAGAGAAGTCATGTAATACCTGCTATGGTCAGGTAATATATGGTAAGGAAGGTGGTAGGAGAGACCAAAGATGACATATCACACAAAATCTGGATGTATACAGCTGGCTGTAAACCTTTATCATATCCTTATGGATACTTCAACACCATCAACTCCAAAGTCCTAAGATGTCCGTGGCTAGAGAGCACTTTCTGCTGCTGGTGGTTAAGACTAGCACTTTGTCAGATTTTAGGTTGGCATTCTGAGGTGGAGGTGCCCCAAGAGGGTCACAGCTTTGGCACTCAGTTCATGTAAACCCCTTTCATTTCTGTGGGTTTTATCACCATAGCTCTGGTTTGGTTCATTGAAGAATTTTTATTAGGTATGTACTTCACATTTAACTGTTTCGGAAGCCACATAGTCAACATTTGGAGACAACAGAGTAGAAGAGATGAAATGGTAAATAATGGAGCTGAGATGATGTGTATTTTGAATGATATATATTTTGTATCATAGTATGCCATTACATAGAATAATATTCACAACGCTATACAGGCAAGACAAAATAATCTAACAATACTCAAAGAAGCTAATTTTGTAAGGTTCAATAATAAGACCATTAATATCATAAAAATTTTGAAAGTTATAATGTTACAATGATATTACAATTTTAAATCCATAGTGATACCCCTTCATAGTCTTAGTAGTATTTTTTTCCCTGTATAATTTCATATCATCGGGATACAGTCAAACAAAAATTAGTAAAACAAGTTGCATTTCAGAGAAAGAAAATATTTGCTCATCTTGTCTTGCAGTGTCTGGAGACTTCTGCAATTGTTTACTTGTTCACTTTCTGTAAGCTGTTGTCAGCTCAGCTGTCTGAACTATAGCTTCATTTTTAAATATTTTTCACTGAAAAAATACCAACTAAGTCTCTGAATGTTTTATGTCTACAGCCACATCAGATATCACAACAAAAAGGAGGCTTATGTCTTGAAATTACTCAGTGTTGGCTTCACCCTTGTCAAGGGCTGGCTCCCCATACGGAAGCTGACAGTCAGGTTTAGGGTACAGTAGATATGTTTCATCAGTGAGAGGAATCAAATTGTGTGTGTGTACAGAGCATGATCTTAAAGTCAGTGATTTCACTGACAAAAACCAAAAGACATCTTTTTCCTTCAGAGCTGTAGACACCTGACTGAAGGTACCTGGAGAGACACCGTAAGCGGGAGGCGCAAAGACAGCGGGCAGAGTGTTCCTACTGAGCATATTCATTCTGAAGGGTTATTCAAACGCCTCTCTACAAAAAAGCCTCAATGTAAACAATGTCAACCGTCTATGAAAGCAGGTGATTTAGGTCACTGAGCAGTGTACCTTGGTTAAATTATATTATTCTTTCAAATACTTAATGTACATCTGAGCTATTCACTTTGCTTGTCTGTAAAATTTTCAGTAAGGAGAACCATCCACTGCTTTAGAAAGGAAAGCAAACAAATGGAGGCGTGCAGTGCCATTGAATATTGGAAAAAATCTTGGGTAAGGAAGACCACACATGATCTATCCAAAGGAGATTTGAAACTAACTGCAAGTGATGAGAAGATACTGAAATTCATGTGAGCATGCCTGAGAACTGTGAAAGAAAGGGGCAAATTTTTATTATCGGGATAAAAATATCACCAAATGTCTCATCATTCTTAGATCCATTCTTATTGCAAGGAGAAGAAAGATTGGGGGGAGGAGGGTGCAGGAAGAAGTAAAACCTTTGAAGAGTGTATAAATGCTGGAAATTCAGTTAAATTTCAAGTTTAAAAGCTCATATTTCACTCTTTGGATTGAAATCAGGCAAAAGCTTTGCTCAAGGAACTTGAAAATCTCTTGTGTCTTTTCTCCAGAGTGACTGGCTGTTACATCTGCACAACTGGGCCAAGGAAGCTTCTGAAATATTGACTATTGCCAGCCTTTGAAGGAGAAAAGAATGTGGAACAAGCAACCTCCTCCTCCTATGTTTTGTATTTGACAATCAGATCCAGTTGCAGACTGTCCTCAGGGGCCCAGGAACTGTGATCTTAGCTCTTTCAGGAGGTCTGCATAGGAAACAGCTCCCCAGAACCACACTGACCCACCAATTAGCAGAATCTTGCACAGCACTCCAGCCACGGAGGAAGGCTTCCCTCGTTACAGACAGCTACTTGGGACGTCAAGGTGGGGCAGCAGCTACCAGTCAGTGTGGCATCTGTTGTGCAATGTGGCTGCTTATGAGCTTAGAAATCCTGCAATCAACTGTATTTCAGCATGGCAAGATGCTGTTACTTTTCTCTGTTTTAGTGGAAATGAGAGAGAACTCAGCTGTGGCTAAATACTTACTGCTTTTTACTATGTTTTCAACACAATCCTTTTATGTGTATGTACATCTCGCCTGCAAACATTCCTACACACTCAACAACAGATGCATTGAGGATAATTCTGCCAATTACAAAGCTACTAGGAGTGCTGTAGTTGAACTCTGAGTATAGAGCAGCCAGCTGAAGTAGACAACAACAATTTTTGACACAGCTGGTCACAGCTGACATTTCTGTTCTTGATCCACTGAGTCATCTGAATCCTGTAAGAACATTCATCATGGAAATAGTCTGAAACAGAGAAATAGCCTGAGCTCTCCTGCAGAATCTATTCTTGACCCAATCTGCAATGTTAAGAAAGGGCTCTGATAGCTGCGTATTTTCTCTTCACTCATAAGTAATAGGGGTGCACTGCTTGCTGGTCCTAGTCCTTGTGGTCACAGTGGGATTGTCACTGTTTTATTAGTTACTTTTGCACTTTCTGATGTTCCTGTAAAACAACATTCTGTTTCAGGAGATGTGCCTGTCAAGGAAGCGGGGAGAAGGTGGATGACATGATGAGTGGCTTCCAACACTTTGTTTATGTCTCCATGGGGTGGAAGCATTTTGTTAACTCTGCACTCTCAATGTGGATCAGTCACTGCTGCCAACATAAATAATTTCAAATATTTCACTGAGAATTGCTGCAAAGATACAGGAGATTTTCTGCCTATATGACTGAGATTGTGTCTCCTTTGATTTCAACTTGATTTAATTTTGTAGAAGGAGAGGCAAATACAGGATGAGTGATAGTGCAGCCCTCCAACTTGCATTATTGATACTTCCAAAGTGTCCAGTTCAAATGGGGGCAGAATGTTAACAGAACTGAGAGTATCAGTCTAGTGGCTGAAGGACAAAAATAAGCTGCCTTTTTGATCTTTGCTGGTCAACAAAAGCATGCTTTGCTAGCTCCAGAAGTCTTTCATGTGAGAGAAAATGGACAGAGATGAAAACCTGTGTCTGATCTAACACTTTGGCAAGCTTTATTTTCTTACACCCACAGGAGAAGATTTCTGGCCTTGCAGAAAAATGGACAGAAGTAAATCAGAAGTCCCTTTCTGCAAAGTAGAAAGTCACTGGTAAAGTTTATTCTGTGTATAAAACACGCTCTGTATCATGCTTAAAACTTTGGCCTCCACTGAAATTAGACTGGTCAGAAAACTGGAGCCTCTGGGCATAAACCAGACCCTCAGTTCTCTAAATGGACCACAGTGCAAGATTTAGAAAAAATGTTTACTATACTTGTCATCACTTTTCTGGCATATTTTGTTTGGAGAAGCTGGATCAGGCAGAGCTAGAAGCCCGATAAATTTCTCTAACCACTGACTTGGAGTACATATACCTGAAACTGAGCAAGTAATTCAAAATAATTTTTCAGATAAATTCATTTTCTTATTTATTTTCTGAATGTAAAAAACCTGTGAGAAAGTAATGAGTTCCATTAATTCACTAATTGTTTGAACCTACTCCACATACTCTGATATTTTTATTACCTTAGAATGGAGTGATCGGAAATAATTTGTTGAGTTATTTGCATTAAATGTCTGTCCCTGCTTCGATGAGCATTGCTGTGATTGTGAAGATAAAAAGATTGGAAATCTCTGAGGCTTTTGTATTTTCAGACAATGAGAACAGTTTAGGGACCAGGAAAAAAAAAATGAAGATTAGGGGATTTTCGAAAAATAAACCTGGGTATTGCTGGTGGTTTTCATGTCAGAAAAAGATGGAGTTTTTTTGATTGTGGTACATTTATTTCTCTCAAGTTTAGAACCCATGTAATGGTCTATTATTCTCAGTGGGTCACTCAGGTAAGGCTGACCTGGACTGCAGCACAGTGCAAAGAGCAGGTGAGAGAGTTTCATGGCAAAGGAGATGTTCAACTCAAGCTTCTCCTCTGTGAGTTTTACCATTTTCATCCTGCTTGACATTTCTCAGAGTAAGCTGTATTACAGATTAGTAGCCCTTGGCAGTAGGCTGGAGAAAGATGAGATTTTAGTGTGATATGCTACACAGGCATGGAGGGGAGGGAAACAAAGAATATGTGTGAAAAATTGAAATGACAAGGTCATGTTGATAGCTTGGTTGTGGGAGCTGCCACGGTAGTTTGTTGCATTATGATTAGAGATGGGCCAACTAGCATGAATGAGATGAAAGCTGGTTTGAACTCCTCTAACCAGACTGAAGAGGAGCCCATGGTAAGGCTAAACCCATCTAGCACTGGTAGGCTTGGTTTCTCAACTTTAATGTGAACTTCTGCTTCTGATAATTTAGCTCAGAATAGAAAGCAGGAATCTAGAAAAATATTCAGGACACTCATCTGGTCTAAAATCCTTCAATCTGGAAAACTTGATTATATAAAAACATATAAAGACATTTTCATATCATTCCCAGCCTTCCATCTATGACAAAGAGCTCCATATCCTTGTTAATAACCATCCTGTTAACAAAATGAAACAAAGTCTGCAAAGCTTTCAAATTTCAGCACAAGGTCTTTTTAATTATGAAGCACTCAGCTGAGATGCCAAGCTTCTGTCAAAGTGTGAGTGTGAGAGAGTAGTCTGCGTACGAGGACTTGCAGTGGGAACTGCACTGAGGTAAGCCTACAATCCCTCTGTCAGCTGTCTCTCTTCTCTTTGGCTTTATCCTGTGGGAAGTAGCTTTACATTCAGATTCAGACTACAAGGGATTCTGCGAAAGCTGAATTTCTGCACTGGCCGTGCTTATTCTGCAGTGTATGTCACACTCCCTGCGGTGAGGGCTAAGTTCTCCCTATTTTGTGCAGCCTCTGTCTAATGCAGACAAAATTCCTCCTTCTCACAAAGATTCCAGGAGACAGCAAAGGCAGAGAGCAAGGGCAAGTGGAGACAAGCATTGCAGTTTACCTTGGACTCCCTGTTTTGAAACACTTGCCAAGCTCACTGGGGTAATAGTTGTGATTTGGTTGAATAACAAAATCCATATCCAGCCCATTTCTGAAAAGTGCAGTCAGCAGTCTTCCTTTTGCCTTAATAATGTCACTCCTTAGTTCTTGGTTGCAGATATTCATGATGATACAGTGGGGCAGAAATACACAGGAGCCCAGATTGTTTTGAAGTGGCTCTAGAAGTCACTGAAACAATGACCTATATTGGTATAGGAAACTTTTTTCCTGACCATTTTCATCCTCAGTGTGCTTTACAGACCTGAGAGCTCCATCTCTTTGAACTGTGCAATGCAGAGCAGAAAGCAGCTTCTCAGCTGAGGCTGAAGGGAACACTCTGCTACGTGAGGACTGGAAGGATGAGCAGAGCTTCTCACCCATATCTGGATAAAGGATTACCCCTTAACACGTTTTCCCTTTCTTCCCCTCCGTTCCATTCCCCTCCCAAAAGTATACAGCAATGAAAGGTAACAGGTCTGTCAGACTCCTTTTCTCTTTTACTTGGAGGTAAATGGATCTGACCTAACATTTAATGAAATCTGCTTTAAACAGGATGAAGACAGCAGCTTGGAAAAACAGAAAAATAAAAGAAAAAGAAAGCTTTCTTCTTCATATGTAAATTTTCTGCAAAGAAAATAAAACTTGAAATTAAGCTTACTTGTGATTTTGAAATGTATAGTTTATTATTTACCCCCAATTATTTTCTTAATGGCTGGGTTTCCATAGTCTAGTAAAGTCAATGCACTTAAAAGGACCCTCTAAGAGAGGTGTTTGGGTTTTTTAACAAATTATCGTCCATTTCTGCAGATTAAATAATGCTTCTGAAAACATGATGCAAGGCCTCAGAATACTGTCCATTGATACCTGCAAAGTCCAATGAACTCCTTACTAGATACTTTTTTGACTTTGTAGTTACCATAGTCTGATTTATTATTGTAACAGATTTACTTGTATGGAAAATTAACAGGCATTATATGGCTCTCTATATAATCCATAAATAATGCTTTCTTCTTTGGGGAGTTTAAAGACACATGACTTCGATGTTACTGAAGATTGTGTCATAATCATCAAATGGAGCTGGTGCCAAATAAACCAGATGGAGCTTTCACTCAAAAACCTGCATTTATTTTTGATATCTGTGGCGTATTTTTAATCCATGCAACTTTTAATAGGATAAGGTAAGAAGAAAGATCTGCTCCCAGAGAAAAAAGAGAACCATTAGAAGCTCTCATCTTATTATCTGACCTGACAGCACAAATAGATGATGGGAAAAAGTCAAAGTACAATACCCAACTCCAAGTGGAAGGGATTCATTTGATGCTTTCTGCTGGAGCAGAAGATGGCATGAATGATTATTTCATCCTCCTATACTATGAAAAAATTCAGAGTATTTTAATTTATCTGTGCACATATTACTCCTTAGTTATACTTGATTACATTGTTATACTAGCACATTTCTTTTTCTGTCTCTTTGCAAGAATATATATAATTTTATTGAATACATAGCTTTGCCTCTGTCTATCTCAAATTGCTTTCATATGCATCTTTGTCTACACTGTATTATATTCTGCCTGTAGTACAAAAGAGACAAAAATAAGAAGTTTGATAAATAACCAATATGTGTCACTTTTTTGCAAGAGGTATGACATAAAAAAGCCCTACAGCTATAACTCACTTTGGCCTTCTAGAGACATGGGGAGACATAGGGAATATATATATATAAAGAAAAAATAAACTCCTATTTAATTGCTTTTGCTTTGTTTTTTTCCAAATGCCTCTTTTTTTCTCTCCTTTTTTTCTTTTTGTAGCGGTAGTCCCTGTCTTTTCTACTAAGTGAACATGGATAATCCGAAATAATACTCCACTAAGTTTCTTTTAGCATTTGAATGTGTGAAGACTATTGTATGAAAAATTACATTGCTTCTCTGAAAGCTCTTCAGCCTTATGTGTAATTTCCTCTTATCTTCTCTTTATTCACATGTGTTCTCCTAAGAGAAAAAAATAACTGTTTGTGGCCTAGGATGTATTTTTTTGTTATTGAGACAGATGAAAATTCTGTATGCCAAATGCTCTCATGTTTATAGAGAACAAACAATCCTGCACATTCCTTCCCTGTGCCTGTACAGCTCCCTTTCAATCAGTTCCCTGAACTCCTATAACATTGGAGACTTTCTGCCCCACTTGCAGAGACTGCAGCCATAGATTGGAGCCTACTTCCTTTGCCCTTCACAATATAAAGAATATAGAACACAGAAACCAGGATTTTGCCATTTAATTTTTATATTTTGATTTCCCAGATAAAATTTTTGAACAAGATCTGAATTTTGCCTTACTGTGTGCAATGTTAGTAGAATTTCATGGTAATGAGCTGAATGAATTGTAAGGGGAGGTTTTCATACTTGATGCTGTAAATACATAACATATTATTGCAATTCATATCGTATGTGATTTTCCAATTAAATTTCTAACAGATGAAAGGCTGGGTTTAAGACTGACATATGAGGACTCTTCCATAGAATTCGGGTTATGCAAGAGAAGTTAATATCTGAGTATGGGAGAGTCACCTCTGAGGATTGAGCTGGTGGGCTCAGTCCTGTGCCATTCACCTCTCCACGCCCAGCACTGTAATCAGCAAGTCTCTACACAGAGGAGAAGAGTTAAGCAATCAGGGTGACTTAACCATCAACTTGACCTTTAAGATCCCTTCAGAACAGGTTTGATCCACACTGATTTACTTTATCCTTCAGACCATCAGATCTGTATAAAAACCCTGATTGACCAGAAGTAATTATTTGATGCCTTATGTTAGCAAGGTCTCAAGGCCCAACATGGAAACTGGGGGTGAAAGTCACACCTTATTGAAGTCAAAGGGAGGATTGCTTTCAGTGGAACTGGGATTTCACCCAGCAAACCATACCAACAGTGTTTGGGTCCTACCTATGTCTGAAGGCATGTGAATCTTTCTGTGGTGCCCATCATACTACATAAAGGTATCTTGCAAGCTAGTCTGATATCTTCATCTAAAAATAGGAGATTTCATTTTTAAAAATGTAGAGTGATGGCATAAATTATGTACTGGATTATTACAAAATGCTGTGTCACCTGGTATGATAATTATATTGTTCTGTCATTCCTTTGGTAATGAAAGACTTCACTTATTTGTATGTTATTGTTTTACTGAGCATGAGGAATACAGCACATTGGGGGGGGAAAATGCAAAAACCAACATTAGGCAGTTATCTTACAGACATAGGAGCAAATAACATAGACATTTGTGGTAATCACCAAAATTTATCCATGGATTTCAGTAACTACTTCTTAGTAACTTTAGTAATTTTGTTTCCTCCCTTACAGCTCCTGCAAAGGTTATTTCCATAACCTGCCCCTTTCCGGGGCAGATGAATCAGCTGCCTTTGTAACTCCCTGTTTTGTCTCTAGGGGTAGTTTTCTACCTATATCTTGATCCAAATATGTTGGATTCTTTCCAAAAACTGCTGAGAAACAAGACTTCTCTCAGTCTTGTAGCTGAAGAGCTGATATGCAGATGCCTCAGTAAACATCAACTATTATGTAACAAGATTGCTAGGCCAGTGTTAAAAATATATTTTGCTTATTCTGATTTGACTCTAATTATGTCATGCATGAAGTTCTATTTGCTTAGGAGACAGTCTGTAAACAATTTAAATTACTCTCACCTATGTACCTACTCCAGACATTGAGGATGGGCTGCTACAGAGTACTAGGACATGTATGGACATAAATTCCTAAAAATCACAGAATATTACCGAACTCAATAAAATTGTAGAAGACAAAGTTCTGAGAACACCTTTCCCAAAGCATTGGCATATCCTACATATGACTTTGTTACTGAGTTTTACACTAACATGGTGCTCCAAGTATGGCATTAAGTGGGTTTATTCACAGACATGACACTTTCTCCAAGGCCAATTCCTATTTGTGGCATGCAAAACCAGAGATCCTTCTTCACATATGATTTATTCTTATCCACCCATAAACATAAAGAAGTACAATCTAATTTCTGCTGGGAGAAAGAGAGAAACTTTTAAATTTAAATAGTCAGCTTGAAATAGTAGACAACTTACAATTGGTCTTGAAAACAAAATAAAATATTTTATAATTTCTTATTTTCTATATTAGGTATACAAACATATACACTACAATATATCATAATTACACATTGCATTATATTAATACAATATACAATATATTAATTTACATGTTTTTCTATACTATACGAATAATATATAGAAAATATTTTATATTCATAGATATATATTTTACAGAGGATGTTATATAAACTAGAAATAAGTTATTAAATACAGTTATATATATGAATATGGTATATTCATTTATATAATATATTCCCACATTCCCTGATGAATGATTGACTCTCTCTCCTGGGCAGGATTTCTAGGATAATATTACACGGTTCTAGCATGGATACATTCTGCAGCCACCGAAGATACTAATCACAGAAGAAAGTGGTATAGAAACTCATATTGATGTTTTGCCTTTCCAAAGGAAGTAATTGACAGCAAAGCAAATTTCAAGGTCTGGTTGCCAACATACTCAATTAAGCAGAATTTGGAGGAGGAGGAGAAGGAGGAGGGGGATGGCTGGAAACTCCCAGTCATACTACAAATGTCAGCTATCTGTTGTCAGAGACCTGGTGACGTTGAACCAAACTGTGAAATATGTGTAATTCTTCAAACATTGCTGATGATGTAGCACCAGATTTTTATTTTTTTGTGTGTGCATGTGACTGCTTTTGACCATGACAGGTTTTCATAAATCTGGTGTCATTACAGAACACATGACTTGTGTCACCACTGCTACAACAAGAGAAATCCATCACAGACCAAAGTGCCAGGAAAAGTCCTATTCACTATATAAGCCCCACTTAAGCTTTCCAAATACAGCTTGACTGGAATTTAAGTGGGCCATAGGCCATGTTTTGCCTCCTATACAAAGGCATGCATTTTAGACTGTGAAAACAAATTAAAATATAAAGCATTTTCTACTGTAACATGAAGCTATCTGAAGTCACAAGGCCATTCAGAGCTAGACATCTTTGCTAGTATTTTACCATGAAGGCCATGTTAATTTTTGTAGAATATGAAAATAAACAATAAAACTGTCCAGTATTATTTTAATACTTTTATTATTAGACCTTCAACCTACAGACTATATTAGATCTATCTGAACAGAGTTGTCTGTATCCTTCTCAGACCACAATCTCTTTGAGCAAGGATCATGCCTGTCTACTTGTTTATACGCTCCCTAGATTGTTACAGGCTACAAAAAAACTTTTCTACTGTGAGACATCTGTTGAACTCTGAAAAAAACCCCACATTTATTCATCTCTATATGTAGCATGCATATATATATATATATATATATATATATACTTATATAGACACACACATAAATATAGAAACCAATAAATACATATATTTGCTTACAGGAAAGTGATTGGCTACTTCACTGGAATGCTTCCTGACTTAGGCAGCCTCTTCATATAATACTACATTCTTTTTTTCCTTTCCCAATATTTAAATGTAATGCTAGCTGCTATTTTTAATGTGCTTCTTATAATAAGCAAAAGTCTAGGACACTTTAAAATAATTACACAGTGATAAAAACATGTAATGAGCAATTTAAAGCCTATAGAGATATTTATGTCATCCCATTCTTTGCAATGAGCAAAATCCTTTTTGTGATTGATTTCAGTAGATTCCAGCATCTGCTTTCTTTCCTGAATTTTAAACATGTTGATTTTACTAAGCAGTGCAGCCTTTTATACCTACTTGTCTTAATGCAGTAAAGTAGGAAACTCTGTACCTCTAGAGACCAACTATCCCCACTGAGGTGCTTTGAATTGGCTGTGTGATCCTAAAGATCATTTTTATTCCACTGATATTAATTTCTCCCTATTTCAATAAAACAATAGAAAATAAAATATTCTGTTCATCAAGGCACATGTACCTAATTTCATATAATATTTCATTTGAAATTGTCTCATATTATTCTCTCTGATTCTGTTAAAAAAATCACTATAGTGGGAGAAAGTCAAACTAGAGATTATATTAGGCTGAGGCAAATGGTATTCACCTTTTATAGTCCCTATGTTTTATAATGAAGATACTTCATTGAAACAATGATGCATACTTCAACAGTTCCCTGGAGAGCAGTGAATCCTGTTTGGAGAGATTCATGAATATGTGCATTAGCACAATCCAACTGGAACTTGCCCTTAAAAACGAACCACAAGAGAAGCTGATCAGTTCCCGCTTATGTATATAATCAGAAGGTTATCATATTATCTCCCCCTCCCCAGGGAAAAGCAGATGCATATTCTTCTACCACTGTAAGAAGAGAAATGCCAAAGGAAACAACAATCTCCCCCTTCTATGCTTTCAGCAACATTTACTCTATGAATCCAGAAAGACCTTTTAGAACAAGAGGAGGAGCCTCTCTAAATGAGGATTTATTTTGCATACAATTAGTCAGAGTGTAAACCTTTTTAAAAAAATTACATCTGCATTAATTTAGTCAAGGCCATCAATAAACCAGAAGTGAGTTCAAAGACTGCTATAAATGGCAGAGAGATGAGACAAACACTTCACAGAGTCAAGGTTTGCGAAGATATACATGAAGCTCTGTGTCCTGAAGATGAATGAGGAACACTTGGCAGTTCTTGAAGCAGTAGTTTATTTAAAGTACAAAAAATTCAGTGAAAAATACTTCTGGCCAGCAGTTGGTGCCCAGCTTTCAAGAAAAATGGCAGACCACCACCAAGCTAGTGACAATGATAAAGAATAGTCACAAAGATTTGCAGATTTATCTTTAGGTTTGTAGCAACCTCAGCTCCGTGAAAAAGCGTGTAGCGGTGAGACTCCTTACCACCTTTGAAAACAAACTAAAAAGAGCTACTGCTGTGTCTTGGTGCACATTATTAAGTAGTCATTACACATACCAGACAGTAGCAATAAACTTTATCATCCAAAATGAGCAATCATTTGATCTAAGCTTGGAAAGATTAAACAGTGCAACGAAACCAGAAAGAAAAAACGAAATTATCAATCACCTTCTGGATAAAGCATACCACTGCCTTATTACCACCTCTTCTATACCCTCTCAGTCTGTAACATTTGTACCCATTTATATTAGTAGGTAACAGTGCTAAATACAATGTAGATTTTGCTTAAAAAGATCCCTCCAATTTTATTACAGTCAAGAAATTTCTGATGCCACTGACTGACATGTCTAATTTAAGTTTTCAAAAAGTCATTACTAAGACATCTGTGAAAATGAATTTGGAAAAATTCTTGCAAGATGTAGCTTCATCTCACCGAAAGCCACAAAGATTGTAGTTTTTTTATTTTTAGGAATTTTTTCAGGTAAGTATCAGGAGTTCAGCCTTGTTTTTTGCAGCCCTAAGATCCTGCATTCAAAAGCTTTCTGGATGTCTATGGTATTTTGTGTGCTGGAAGCAAAAAACACTGCATTTCTCTGTACTAGTTTTTCCACTATTAGGGGAGAAGCATTATGCCTTCTAAGTAAGATATATAGAGATGGCATAATTATACCCTCTAAAGAGGATATAATCTCATAATTGTGCAGTTGAGTTATCCTCAGATTGCACCACAAACCATTCTTGTATGCCTGATAGACTAACACTGGGCTCAGCCTCTAGTTTGAGGGTATTATTTTTACTTAAAAGCTTTAGTATCGAACACATGTATTCGTATGTTGGTTTGTGTGTATGAAGTACCCTATTTACTAATACAGATCTGCCTATCTGGTTAGCTTTTATTCACATGCACACAGATATACACAAACCAAGCACTTGAGACACTCAACCGTTACTTTTTTTTTTCCCACAGCTAATAATGACTCTTCACCACAAAAAAGAAAAACACTTTTTTTAAAATGCAGTGGTGGGGGGAAAGGCTAGCAGGTTTATTTTGCTTAACTTGCTGTGGTGTGTCACATTCAGCTCTAACACTGCAGCTATTACCATATGTCATCAAATAACCAGCATAAGCAGCTGTGTTGTTCCTCCACACTGACCCCATCGAGAAGTTTAGAGACCAGGAGCAGGGTGATACCTATTTCTAGCCCCACACAGTCATGCACATGCTTATGCACAGCTCAAGGAAGTTTTAAAATGAAAAGAAATATTTCACCCTACTGAATAGTTCCCCGCTTCTATCTCTTGTTTCTGCAGGACGCATCGTTGCACAGAAATATTTGCCAAATATATGGCAAAACCCATTAAATTCTGATGTTTCTCTGGGTGCAGTAAAGATACAACACAACAACTACATGTATGTTTTTACATCTATATATGCTTTTGTCCCTGCTGTTTGCTGAGTTTTTGAACTTGTGCAAAAAGCAGTTTTCACCAGTGTAACAGTGATGTTTAGTGAAGACAAAGCTTGTTCATCACAGCAGGGGGACAAAGGGGAGGGGGACGAAGGTCAAAGGGTAAATTCCAATTGCTGAGACATGTTTTTATGAGTTGAATCTTAACCATGTGATAAGCAGCATTCAGAGTCTGAGCAAAATGGAGTAGGGAATCTTACTTATCTGGGGGAACATTAACAGACCACTGTTCAGGTTTGATACCTGGCTGACAAGAGCTGGGTTCTTACTTTCCAGTGGTTGCTTTCTCCTATTGTTCTAGTTGTCAAATGTTCTTAGGTAATTAACATGTTCCTTCAGCCTCTGGAAATGGAGAGGAAAATGAGTGCTTGGTTTCTGCTGTATGCATGGCAATTACTTCTGTTTCACAGAGTGCCTTTGATTCCCAAGATACACAAAAGGTGCTCGTGCTACCTTTTTGGTAGAAACAACAAGCAAGAAGGAAGTGGTTTCCCTTACGTAGGTACAGAAACACTGTGGGAACTGCAACCACTGGGTGTGAAGGGGTAACAGCAGCAGCTGTTCCAAGGACAGGTGTAGCAGATTTTCCACTACCTCTTACACAAATAGGGTAGGATAAACCTTTGCCCTCTTGGCAGATCCTTTTCCCAGTGGTGAGCAATGCTACTTCTCCTCTTCGTCCGTTTTCTTGACAGCTACATTGGTAGGAGTGCACGAATCCTGCATCCAGGTGAATGGTATTGGTAATATCCTCTTAGAGGATGGGGACACTGATTGTAGCTGTGCTGCTACTGAACTGATGAAGATCTGCTAACCACTATCTCTGCACTATCTATTAGTAGCTGAGCCTAAAGGACCATAAAGATGGGATTTTGGTAAGCAGAGACACCACCCCTGCTGAAACTCCCTAAAGATGTGTCATTAGAAGAATTCAATGAACTGAGTGGGAAAAGTTAGCTGGTAGCTCTATATCTGGCCTTGCTAAACCGATTTCTCAGCTATTATTGTTTGATGTAAATGAGTGCATCCACACCAGTTTATCCTTGCAAAGATATTAATCTGTTGGTTTTGTACAAGTTGTAGGAGTACTGCCAGTGATACCACAAATTAGGCCAAACAAAAATAATGAGCCACTTAAATGTTGTGTTACTATATATGAAAGAAGGTTTAGAAAACAAGGTCCTCTCCTTGTCCTGTTCTTAAAGCTCTGTGAACACTGACAGTAATTTAATATAACCAGAACCCACCCACACTCTTTGATTCCTGTGTTTTGACAGACAATTTACCAGTTCCTCAGTTGCTCTAAATCTGCAGTTTCATTTCAGTCACTGGAGCTACATCAGTTTATTCCACTTATGGACCTGATCCAACACCTTCAAATAGCTACAGGAGGAGAAGATTTCTGCCTGTTTTGTCCTGCTTCACAGTATCTGCTCCCTATGTTTTCTCATATAGCAAATATGACATAATTTTCTCACCAATTACTGTTACAACTACCATAAGTGGTGGAAAATATGTCATGCAAGCCTGATCCTAAAATAAGCACCTCAAATGAGTAAATGCTACTGACTTTTAAGGACAATTCCCTTGAGTTTAAGTTTATAGGATTATTGCTGGAGTTTGTACAGTACAGTCCACTTCAACAGTACAATTTATTAATGGGAGTAATTGAAATGTATCTTCTGCCTATGAACAGAGCTGTAACATTCACATCCAAATACTGATGATGTCACATATCCCCTGAAGGTCCAAATCTTTCTAAGTGCTTCAGGGGAGATAAGAGATTAACAGCCTGAAGAAATAGTACTACTATGAGCTCTCGTGTAAGCTTCATATTTGTCCTAGAAGAATCAAAATGTAGTAATGGGGCATATTTTTCCACTTCTTAGGTTTCCATTGCAATATCTTTCTTCTCTACCACTTGTATAATTGAGTTTCCCTATTTTGGAATGGGTTCACTTGACCCCAGAATAACCTAAAATATTACTAAATTATTTTCATCATTTTCTAAGGAAAAAATGATTTCCTTTACTCCTAGTGTCAGCAAATAATAAAATATTGTTGCTTTGCTGATAGCACAGCAGACAAAACCCATAAACCTAAACAGACTATTTGCAATGCTAAAAATTGACTCAAACAGAAAGCAAAATTAACTTTTTAATTTTGTTTAAAGCAGAGATAATAAATAATCTCCAAAGCCAAACACTGTTAAAAATCTTATTTTAAACTAGGGAACATTTGACAGCATTGAAGGTTTCACACAGCTAAACAAAAGCTTTCTGAGGGAAGTTTCAGAAGGCATTTCTTTATGCTTTGTCCATATTCTAAGTGCCCTCTACTGCCAAAAGAGCCGTACTACAGAGAAAACCAGCTCGGCTGAGAGCAAGTAGGAACCCACCCAGGGACTGCTGGAAAGGAAGAATTTAATACTTCCCGGTACTGCTTTTCAGCCTATATGGAGCTGGACTTGAAAGCTATCAGTAATAAGATGTTGCATTTTTTATAAGAAGAAAAAGGAAAATTAATCCAGTGGTGAATGGAAGTATGTAATCATTTATTTCTCCTGGCAATGTGACTTGTTCCTTTCTGCAGCTTGCTGTTCTCCATTGGTTTCTCTACCTATTCGTGATGTCTATTTCGGCATTTGAGAGAAATATTTCCCGAGACCAGCTGTGCCCGTGCCTAACATGCAGGCAAGTTTTACACTTGTGCCCAAGTACAAAGCCCAGTCAGGCAGAGGAGGAAGGGAAGCCCCTCCCTATGGAGCTGATGGGGTGCAGTGGCTGGGGAAGTTGAAGCAATGTAATCAACACTGCATGCACTCTCACCACAGACGAAATTCTTTCTGGGGCACAGGGAGGTGTCTGAGCCAGGACTTGCTCCCCTGGGAAGGAGCTCTCCTCCTTCCAAGTTAGAGCCACTTGCTGTGCACAGCCCAGCCCTCAGTGAGCTGCTGTGCATTCCCTGTGTGCTTTGCACCGCATTTCTCAGCAGAATGACTTTCATTTTTTTTACCAAGCTTGTATTGTTCAACAGGGACCAAAAGTGGCTTAGGAGTTTTCTGGGTGTTATTTCCATACAAAGCAGTCAGACAGAGAAAATGCAGGTCTGCACTATGTGTAGCTGCAGATCCGATCGTGAAAGTCACTTCTGAAAGCAGCAGGAAAAAAAGACTCACCTATAACTCAACTTTGGCCTTTTTAAAGTTAGAAGTGCATGTTTGTGTATTCTAGATAGTGCATTTGAAAATCTGTATTGTACGTAGTGTAAGAACATGCACATATAGTAGCGCATGTATGTGTGTACATATATATACGCATATATATATATGTGTATGTCTGTGTTGTGTATTTGTGGTGATGGATAGTCCAATCACACTGGCCAAGCTGTGAACAAACATAAACCCTAATACTGAAGTCCCAGGTCAGATTAACCCTTCATCTCCCAGCACACCTGGCAGTGCACTGAAAAATTCCCTGACAGTTTCCTGTCTCCTGCAGAGGTCAGTTGGAGTTCAAGTACAGTGTCGGCATTTGAAATATACAGGAATCCTTGAAAAGTGGGAATTATGGCCATTTGTTGATGGTGGGAAGGCCTTGCTGGTTGCTGAAGTGACCAATGCTGTGGGTCCAGCTCCATCTTGGGGACTATTGAAGCTGCTGGGAGTTCCCAGTGCTGCAACAGCCAGCACTTCATTATAAAGAAGTATCTGAGAAATTACTTTTTTTTTGCTTTTTTCTTCCTTTTCTGATTTACAATATGAAAGACATTCCATAGACCTGTGTGACCTCAGGGTGATATTGAAAAACTATAAAAGCAAGAGCTCAGCTATATTCTCTGCTCTTCCTCATGAACGTACAGGATTATTTTTTAGAGGATATTCTGAAGTGCCATGTCCAACCTTGTTTAAATAAGGAAAACTACAGGAATGAGTTTGCTACCTTTGGGAAAGGCTTTGAAACCAATTTCCCTTGCAAAATATGGGATAGCACTTTTTAATGATTTTTGCTAGGACTTAGCAGAATTCTGAAAAACAAACAAAAAATTAAAATAAATTAAGTCTATAGATTCATCAGATTGTAAAGTCAGTTCTTGGACTTGCTAGCTGAGATTCCTCAATAAGCAGTTCATATTGAAAGTGAACAAATTTATACACTGAACATAAGGAGGCAGGTGTTTTCAAGAATCTTTTGCTTCTAGAAATACTCTCATGTTTTACCATGTAATTAAAATTATACCAGCCATATGAGATAGAGCTGAATTATCTTCCACAATATATATATATACATATATATATATATATATATTTATATGACGCTTCTGTGCATGTAAGACTTATGAGGCTGCCTCCACTTGAAAGTGAGGCACTTTGTTTCAGTAACAGTAAATTTCAGCATGATTTTGATCCTTCAAGCTTTCCAAGGGCAGGACATCAGCCCTCATCTCAGTGCAGATGCTCAACAGATTTTATTGTTTGAAGCTCATGCTTAATTTGTCTTTTGTTCCTCTGCTGAGAGTGGAGACAAAGGTGTTGATCATTTCTTACCTCTATGGATGGATTTTGTTCTGGATGCAATAGTTTGAGGTGACAAATTTGACTACAGAGAGAAAACCAGACACTAAAGAGCTCTTCAATGTAGTATAGGCAGACTGAACAAGAAGCTGTGGTTTCAAGTGGAAGTGAGCAAAGTCAACTAAGCAAGAACTGTGTATAAAACAAAACCCCACAACTCTTCTCCAAGTTATACAAGCTCCTAGTATCTTCAGATAAAAACTGGATATTTTCAAGGAAGTTACACTCTTGTCAAGCAGAAGTTATTTGCTTTACTACAGAGGTAACTGGGTAGAATTCAGTGGCTTCTGATGCCCCGGTAGTATGTTGGATTACATTGGTGGATGGCAAAAATCAGAACTGATGATATTCAGTAGACCACTCTAGCCAGAGCTCTATGAACATTTGCACATGGAGATGCACTAGATATTAATGACATTGGCTTCTCACAGCCTGTGTCAGATTTGATTCAGGGACTAGATTTGAAAGGTACGTGAAATGAGATATAAAAGTAGCTGCAAGCAATTTACTCCATCTTGAATTCTGCTAGTTTAAGTGGGTCAGTCTCCAGTGGTGAAGTTTGATTTGCCAAGTATGGCACAGTTCCTGTCCTAGAGTGCTGACCAAATCACCACAGGTGGCTGCAGAAATCCAGGACTCGGCAAACTAGTCAGCAGCAGACTGAGGCCACTGCTAAAAAGGAGAATGAAACCATACAGCAAGACCTAGCAGTATGAGAGGAGTGGAAAAGCGTCAAACCCTGGTACTCCTGAGCTATTGTCTCAATGTTTCTCAGCTGCTCAGGTCAAGCATTCACAGTAAAGGATTCAGAAGATGAGGATGAATGGTCAGACATGCCTTCTCATGCCATTTCCTTGACTGTGGGAGCTACATTCTTTACAGCTCCCTAGTAAAAAAAGGGGCACAGTGCACATGTTGTTTATGGCAGCTCTCTCCTGGAAGACCATGAAGTTTTATAAGCTCCAGTTGTTTGAATCCAAGATATCACATTCCCTACTCCTCTATGCCGGTGGCCAGCACTTCCCAGAGACACAGCCTGACTAACAGAGTGGCCCAGCTCCTCTCTCCTGGCCAAGGACTATGCTGTGCTTTGCCTCCCTCTTTGGCTTACACCCACTGCTCTCCTGCTGGGTCTTGCTCATACACACGCACAAACTCTCTCTCCATGTGTATGATGTTATGGATACATGTGGTAAGTCATACACATTCCAGTAATATGCATTCCTTCGAGTATTCTTGCACTGCATAAATATTCTGTACATGCAAATGCACGGCTATCACTAATATTCCCTTGCAACCCCCTCCATTCCACTTAAGAGCTCAACCTTCAAGACACCAAGAAAATCTCAGCAAAGGATATTTTATTTAAATTTTATTTAAAAGATACACTACTTTCATTATATTGGAGAGAGCCATAAAAACCTTAAAGTCAGATTATTAGAAAGTATTTAACAAGACAAGTATTTAGAAGCTTCATCTCAGGCTGGTTGCAGAAGATCTCAATAATTCCTAGCTCAGACTTAAATAAGTGTTAGTAAAGTTTGACATTACTATGATGAAAAATTATACACAAAATCTACAAGCGACAGCCTTGCTTATATCAAGCAGTAATGGTGTGAACCTTCTCTTATTTTGAAGAATTAAACAAGATAATTTAATTAGTATTGATCAACTGCAGTTATTGACAGGAAGATTTTATCAAACTATCTGATGAAAACAAAATTTTGCTTGGTAAAAACAATACTGTTGATGCAATAAGATCTATGAAGCATTTGCTGTGCTTTTTGAAGATTTGAATTGGGGATCTAGAACTGTATAACTGTTTTACATATTATATAAGTTAGCCATCATCTCATGGCTCTTGGAGTCTAATTCAAGTGGGAAATTATCTGAGTAGGATCTCACTAGAATTTTTCCCAACCTTGTCATATTTTTATTAATAACCCATAGAAATCATCTAATCATATCACTTCTGATGAAGTTTCCACGTAAAGGAAAGACTGAAAAGTGATAAATAAGGATAAAAGCAGATCACTAATATAAAAGGATCTGCACTGCATAGAGACCTAGAACAAACACACACTTCAATACCTATGAAAAAAGGCTCTTTATCGAAAAGAAAATATGTGTCAGAAATTCCAGACTGTAAGATTATCAGGCAGTATTTCCAATAAAGGAAGAAGTAGAACTCATGGCAGACACCTGAATATGTGTCGCTTCTAGTAGCCATTGTGGTTTCTATGAGTAAGGATATAATTTAATGAAATAAAAAGCAAAACACTTGAGGGTTATAGTGTCTTGATATTGGAGCATCTGCTGTTAAGAGTCCAACACTGCTGTCCACACTTTAAGGAAGACGTTAAAAAAACTCTGAGAGGCTTCAGAAAAGAGGTAGGAAACAAATAGAAAAGCTGCAAAGATGACTGTAAAGATTAAAAACGGTGGTAAAATTATGTTAACTTGATCACTAGATCAGTTCACACCTGAATATGGAGTCTTGATCATCCAAGCCATATTTCAACTCACTTTCTGTGTATAGTTTGGGATAAATCTACTGCTTACTCTGATGCAATAACTTCTTCTTGTGGTGGTTTAGAAGATCTGATATTCTTGAGCTTCACCACTACTGACTGTATAACCGCAATTTTCCCCCTCTCAATATTCTTGTGAAAAAGACAGAAAAAGAGTAAGCCCAAAGTCTAGGTGCAGATAAAAACTTGGGAAATATCACCTTAGCTAATAAAGCCATCTACACAATTAGGGCCCGAAATTTGCTGTATTTTATGCACATGTTGAGGAATGAACAATATAGCTATTTCCCCCTTGCCTTCAGAAGCATGTCTGTACGCAAGTCTGTCTCTGTGCAAACATCCCTGGTGTGAGAAAGGATGGCTGGACAGTTGGGCAGGCTTGTGTTTGCCTCTGCCCTAATGAAGCATGGAGGTAAGTGACGAGAAGCAGAGGCAATGAAAGGCCCTGTACAGCACTACCAACTTGGCTTGAGCTACTTGCTCAAATCTGAATCTGGGCATTGCTACCAAGCTGCAGAGGTAACACTTTGAACTCATCAGAAAGAAGGTCAAAAGAGCAGATTTTCTCAAATCTGTGGTTATCAACGTGGAGAAGAGTACTTTGAAGAATGCACAGTTTTTCAGTTTAGCAGAAAGATATGATAAGATCCAACACCTGGAAACAGATGTGACAATAATTCAGACTAGACATAAGGCTTGCATTTTAAACACTGTGGGTAATTAGGCATTGTGAACTAGCAAGTCAGGACTGCAGTGGGTTTTTTATCACAAGAAAATATTAAGATCGGGTACTTCTGAAAAAGATATATTCAGCTCAACTGTAACTGTAAGACTAGAAACAGGAATTTATTCAGGGATGTTCTTCGGCTTATGTTATGTGGAAAAGGAGGAGAATAGAATAGATAATCACAGTGTGGCATTTTGCCTTAAAATGTGCATAATTGTGAGTTTGAACAGAGAAGAGAAAATGCAAAAGATTTGTGGAAAAGATAGTTCAGTGAAGTAAACATAGTGAGAAATTCTAATCTGTGTATGCACTTCTCTCTCTTTTGTGCAGCCAAGACTCTACCCAGTATATTGGAGCAGACTTGCACCAGTACTGACCAGATTTATTCAGGAGCTGGAAGATTATACCTCAGCTGAGCTTCCACTGTGGATCCACTGCACTTCCCTGCGTGACTGCACAAAGTTTCAGCTATAAAAAAATTGCCTGTACTCTCCAGGGCTGGCAATAAAACACAAAATAACTGAGAATGCAAACAGCTAGCTTAAGTAGATGGGAGAGGACTAAACATCTACTTAGACCTGTAAGTTACATGATGGCTCCACACTTCAAAGCAGTAACTTAACCCACAACTGACAAGTCTGTCTGCTTGATTCTCTGCTTGCCCAAGCACTGAAATGCCAGTTCAGCTGATGACCTGAACCACTCATTCCTATTCCGTGTTGACCAAAATCTAAATTATATTTCCAGAAATGTCATATTCTTTGAGTCATTTTCCCCTTTCCAACAGTTCTTGCAAATCTCTCAGACACCTGGAACTCTCGACCAAGGACCAAATCCTTCATCTCCCACAATGGCAATAAACTATCAGAATTTAGGAATAGAAATAGGTTGTAGCTGCCACATATAATGCCACAGATAACGCAGAATGGAAAAATTCAGCTTTTACTGCTTCCCTAAGAAAAGAAAAATTAACCCTTGACTTGCAGTTCTATAGTTACCTCTTATTTGAAGCATTTTTTCTTCCAGTTATTTCCAGGAATAAAAACTTAGAACTAGAGCCTGCTCATGCTTGCTGCCAGTTAAACTTTTAGGGGTAGTTTTAGAACTTCTGAAAAAGAGAAGTTCATCTTCCTTGAACCTGTGCATTGCCTAACAATGCCCATAATCATTTGCTCCTCATTTCATCAATTTCTACATTTATTATAGTTTCATCACGTGTTAGAGATAGTTAACATTTTTTTGCATGGTCGCTAGACCCTCTCTAATGTCAGAATGAATCTGGGTACATAAAGATTTCACAGATTAGGATCACTGCATGGCTAGTACGGTCCTATTTATTGCTAAGATATTGTAGCAGCTGAGATCAGATGAGGTATTTGGGCCAGTAGGTCAAGTTTCACTGGGAAAGAGGATGGTGCTGTCTGTGAGGGATCCTATGCCCAAGCAAACCAGGCAGTATATCACACTGCAAAGTCTCCCGAACTTCTTTCATGGGAGACAGAGGGGACCATCAGAAATCTTAGTTCTACCAGAGCTGGCTTTTAAAACCAGAAATATTAAATTATATTGCAGCTCCAAATGTGCATATAGACAAGCTGAAATAATAATTTTCATCAAGACACTCAAGTGTTATTAACATCCTTACTAAGCTTCAGATAATGTTCTGTTTGGAAAATACTCTATATCAGCAACATCTGTTCACATGTGAAATGGCAAAAGATGGAAAAATACCTTATGCCACAACTCACAAGAAGTTTTTCCTGAATCACTGACTTCATCAGCAGTCCAGAGTAGGTGCTTTGCAGAGCCTTCTCCAGCAAGTCCCTGTTTTTCCCAGCTCTGTCTTTTCGGGACTCATGTCCACATGCTGCACTTTTTCCAGCCACTGCCAACAATGGCTCCATTCTACGAGACAGGAAGACCACTCACACACTGAAATGGCAACTGTCTGGACAGCATCCTCTGAGGCAACTCAATGAATGTCAGCCTTGTCTTGGACTCTGTTTCTCATATAATTTCTGCTTTACTTTAATTGTACCTTAGCTACACATACATAACTCTTTGAAACACAACATTTTAATTCCAGTTTTGGACCCTCTTTCTAGAGTCATGCAGTCGATTCCTCATATAGACTTGCCTAGCTTGTGAGTCGATTTAACCAAGGAAGCTTCCCAAGCTGTAGAGTCATGCAGAGGGCAGAGTCACAACTTGGTGCTCTGTGAAAATGCAAATCTTCCTGGCACATCTATGTTTTTTGTGCACCCTCTGCTCAAATTTCTGTTGTACTCAGCAATGTGATAAGGCCTTCACCAAAAAAGTAAAGCAGTTCCTGAGATTACAAGCTTGGGTTATGGCATAGAGAGGATGTCATCTGAGAAAAAGTACTAAGAAAAAAAAAGAAAAGCCGCAGCTTTCATGAAGAAAGAACAAGCAACCTTCAAACCTTGAAAAAAGTGCAAGAAAATCACTGTCCGTTGCTGTCCCACTTATTTTGGGTGGCAAGGACAGAGCAGGTCTGGGTTCCTCACTCAGAATAGGGTGAGAAAACTGCAGACCAGTACAGCAGATGCAGCTGCAGAGATGAATTGTTAAGACACAGCAGAAAGGAATAAGTCAAAACAAGCTAATCTGGGAGTCGAAAAACACTGATTTCCTCACTTTAACAAACCTTTTTCTGCCAAAGCACCTAGACAGCAAATTTTATCCTGGAGAAATCTTTCCCCCAGTTCTCACTGATGTTTTTTTTCTTCTTGCCCTTTTTCCCAAATAAGAGACCTTGTATTCAACAAGATCTTGGTGCATACTAGTGCATATTAAGGAAAGACCAGATTCAGTTTAAATTTTTCTTGTTTACAATTTCAGGCTGAATTCTGCCCTCCAGTCCTGACTCCAACGGGAGTAACACTTGTGTAATTGAATACAGAATGCAACCCTTAGGGTTTTGGTCTGACCAGTAAGAGAACTTTATGTGTGTTTAATTCATTTTTAGGTTTAGGCATTTTTTCAAATTGGGGCATAAGTTCTGCTCTCGTGTTAGGAATGAAAATAATAAAAAAAGGCAGAAACTTACATTTGGTTTCAGTACAGTCATGCATCCATGCATACATCCATATATAACATGTAGAGAGAAAGAGAGGAAGGAATGTCTGGAAGATATTATTTTTAGAGGTATATAACCATTAGACATCCTTCGTTACTGTTGAAAAAGTGTTCAAATCAATGCAGTAACAAAACATTCACTTGTTTATTGATGAGGATGCTCTCACACCCAGCTGTAACAGGGTCCTGTTGTAAGGGAGAGAGCCTGCAGCAAACTCCCTTGGCTGCACTGGGAGCAGGATCAGGCCTTGCTGGTTTGAAGGTCACTGCATAATACATTCATATTTACAGTACTGAGCACAGAATGGCCTTTTCTGTAGATTTTTACTTTCCTGTAGGTTTTGTATTGTGAAAATATGACAATATTTAGGATGGGATAAAATATACCTGAAGAAAGACATTACTGTGGTCATAAGGAAGGATATTTTCAGTAAGGAACTTGGCCTACTTAAGTCTATGCATGAATCAGTAATAACCAACCTCCTCCTGGAATGCTGAATTAATTCCCAAAGCTACAGTAACCCCTAAATTATCAAAGTTTTGCCAGGCCAAGGGAAAGTGATTACTGTACCAAATCTGAAAGCATAATTGAGGGAGAGAGATAAAAAAGGGCAGAGATAATGTAAAAAGAGAACTCAGAGACAAATAATAATTTAAAACAAAAACCAAAATAACACTATTTTGATTTTTACTCTAAAAAACACATCAGAAAGCTTGCACAAGTACTAGTCTGGAGAGGCAAGGAACTGGGAAGTTTTTTGCAAATTATGGTATGAGTACAACAGACAAAATGTTAGGGCATTTTAGCAGATGGGGAGGAGAAGAAATTGCCCAGGTGAGATGATATTTACCTGAGTTGTCTGAGAGCTCATATGTGAAATCAAACAGTAATGGTGCTTTGGTTTAAAGCATCCACAGAGGCAGAGAAACAAAATGTGATTAATGCAACATTGATCTTCACTAAAGTTCCTATGGTGCTAGTTATCTCAGGCCTGGAAATTTATTTCTGCGTCAGGTAAACAAGTGGAGACTGTAGGAAAATATCAGTATCATATGGGAAGATGGTCAAGATTAACTTTGCTACAGCAGTCATGCCCCAAAATCTTTTATAGTTTTTAGACCACATCAATGTGTATACGGATAACACAGCCAGTTGATACAGTGTGACTGGATTTTCAACAGACTTTCAACAAAATCCCTCACCAAAGACTCTTAGAGAAACAAAAACTTGAAGATTAGTCATGGGCTAAATGGAAGGTATTCCTCAGGATTAGCAACTGGTGAAAAGAAGGGAAACAAAGGGAAACAGTAAGTGGTCAGTTTTCACAGAGAAGGACAATTACTGACAGAATCCTCTGGAGAGCTCTCTTGGGATTCTGCTGTTCAACGTATTCATAAATTATCTGGAAAATTTTAAGTAGCAAGTTATCACTTTACAGTTTATGAGAATGATTCAGGATTAAATCCATGATGCAAAGTGTAACAGAAAGGTCTTATGAATGATTCAACAATAAAAATAACAGATGGAATAAAGGGTAAAAACTTGGAGGTAAACAGCCTAATATACGCAGGAGGAGACATTCTCATCTCAGGAGATTTTAGATGACTGTGAGCCTATTGGCAGTGCCAGAACAATGCTATTGACAACAAAAGGCAAGGAGGAAGTTAGGAGTTTCCAGAAGAAGAAGAAAAGATAGAAAATATCATTGTGCTTGTGTGTAAGTCTCTGGTACATGCATACCCAGAGCTCCATGTGCAGATGGGGTGAACAGCGTTGAGGAACAAATGGTTTCTGAGAGAGAAAGACTGAACATGCCTTCAAGAACCTCAAATACGTCTTTTGTGCAACTGCTGGTAACTTCACAGCCTGCAAACTGAGCTTAGTGTAAAACCACTCATCTTATGTATACTTCCTGTAGAGATTCTGAGCAGCACAGCCAACATGATATGCTCAGGACGTATCTCTTCCCGTGAGGAATAACCATCAAGTGTGTGCTCTATCAACTAACTAATCCTTTCTGGAAAGAGCTGGCTTTATTCTGTGTGTGTTGTATGGGTGGTTTGTGTAAGCAGAGCTACTCTTACTGCTACTGCTGCTCTCACTGCTGAGCCGTGTATAACTACACATTGCTGTCCAGGAAAATTGTGCTGTCAGCATGGTGATACTGCCAAGTTCCTGGGGGGATCCCCTTGCATCTCCTCATGTTTCCAGGGCATCCCTTTGGCTCCATGTCAGGAAAATCTAAACAGTAGCTAGAGTGGACTCCCTGACATCTATTTTTTCGAGGCAGGAATTGCTAAAAAGCTTTTCTGCAGCAGATGCTGTACAGTTTTACAGACTCCTACTCTACATATTCCTACACATATGTGAGCGTGTCCACCAAGGTGTGCATGTGTGTTGATACCCCTATACGGCCAATAAAGATGTTTGATACTAGATAGATTTATAGTTGTCTAATTGTGAAAATCATACCATGTGTAGTAAATCCTTTTGCTAAGTCAGATTAAAGGTGCTGTTACTCATGGCAATGTAATATTATCTATAATTTCTGTGTTAAACTTGACATTATAAATCCTTTAATCTGAGTATTTAAAAGCTGTTCTATGGCTCATCTTTCAAACAGCATTCCAGTTAACACATTTACTGCTAATGAACCACTAACTTGTTCTCTCTTTCTTGGATAAATGCTGTTGACCAACATTATTATTTGCTCGTCAAATAATAATTTTTTTTGCTTTTTAATTTAATTGCTTCAATAAAAATATACACCAATAATGCATTTTTAATTACACTCCCCAGGTGACCTATGCAAAAAGAGGTTTTATAATGAAGCCACAATAATTAGCCTGTCACAGTCCAGTTTGGGGCTATTGTGTAGTTGTCCTTTCCATGGTTCACCTTAGCCTGACTGGAATTCTAAAAGCCTTATATATTATCTCCCATAACACTTAGAGAGGTATTAAAAATGTGCTCAGTATTGGCAGAAGCAGGCTTTCTAATTATTGTCAACTATTTCCAGTGTGACGTGGTAGATTCCCCTGAGAACTGAAACAACAGCCCACTCCAGGATTTGTAATAGGCCCTAGAGCCTAAGTAGTTGTAGACAGAGCTGTTTCCCTCAGGATAGATAATTGGTTTACATAGCAGCTCAACATCTGAACTAAATCTGTTTTTCCTATTGTCATTTCCCTGTTAAATATACATAACAATTTGGGGGTATTAAATACAATGTGGCTGACTATTTAATAGCAGAATAATTTGCATGAGCTACTTTACCTGGAATGCTAATAACTGTTATCACCCTACATTTCCATGCATAAATGATAAATACTATTAAGGTGAAATTCTGTAGTCCTTAATCAAGAACACCTTTCACTGAAGCCACTGGGAGTTTTGCTCAATTAAATATTGCAAAACATATCTCTCAGTTTGTTGAAAGTAAGATATCATCATTAAGATATTCTACCCAATGTTATTATTGGTCAGCTTATTAAATGAGTATTAATGTTGTGTACAGGTATAACCAACACTGTAGGGTGCTGATCTTTTATCATCAGTTTATAAACCACTTTTATGAAATGCTCAATTAACAGAATTAATGGTTAAGATGTAAATATATTTGCTGTCAGTGGCAATAACCTAATTCTATCAACTAAATGTCCTGAGTCTGAGTTGCTATAAAGAGAAGAGAGATAGTGATAAATAGTTATTTTTAAAATACATTTTACTCTAAGTTTGCAAATCTAGGAGCAGTACATACAAAAAAATTGTAAAAGAAATCAAGGCACTGCAATAGTTGTGGTCTCTTTCTTTAACAAAGGATATCTTACTATTTCATGTAAGGAAGAAAACAACTGTAGATCATTTTAACAAAACTTATTTACTCGCAGCTTTTCAAGGAACACAAAATCCTGAGCCTGCAAGTACAAAGTACTTCAGAAATTCAGGATGTTCAGAAATCACAGGATTACATCCTAATCCTTGTGGTTAAATGTGATACCCAGTTGTGCAATGCAGTTAGAGATTTCATGTCTTTGACACTAAATTTGGTCATGTTGGAGTTGAAGGACCCTAATAACAAGATTCATCCTGCATTTCCTATTTTTCCCCTCATTTTAGTGAGTATCCTGGGTGCATAAAAATTATTATTGTGCCTGTAGCTTTTTATCTGACCACATATATTTCTAGTGTCCATCATTCTGCACCAGCTCAAAAATCACATGGATGTCATGATTTCAAAAGCACTGCTTTGTCACTCTTTTTGTCTGATATTAAAATGTTGTTGCTAGACACTTTCTGTCCCCAAAAGGAAAAATTTTAGAAAAAGAAACAGTAGGAAATCAATTCATAAGAGTGGTCAAAATGTGATACCCTGAAGTTTACAATTCTTTGTAGAAATACCTAGAGATATTTCATCTCATAAGAGGTACAGGTCAGACCCTGCACACCACGACCATTGCCATTGATTTCGGTGTATAGAGCCAGTGGCTCCAATTCTACAAAATACTTGAGTCCTTGTAAAAAGCTACTAAAGCATAGCAAAACCATTAAGCATGGGCTTAGCTTTAAATTTATGCTTAAGCTAAATGGAAGGCAAGAGGATCTAAGTCGGCATTTGCCCACTACCAAGAAGTTCTCGTGCCCAAAACAAAGCACTGTATTGTGCTGGGAGAGGCAGCTCCTCTCCACCAAGTCTGATGTGGCTCGTTCCAGAGATACAGCTGTCAAACTTAAGTATTTTAATGAACAGCAAACAATATTGTTAAAACAAACCTTAGACTAAAACTAATATGCCTAACATGCACAAATATGACATGGCATATGTTTTGTGTGTAAGAAGACTGAATATCTTAGAGGAGGAGAAAGGATAAGTAAAAAAATCAGTCATGTGAGTTGTCAAATATAACCTTTTGGCATTCTAATAAACTGTTGCTTGGATAGAAATATCAAGCTATTACTAATGGCTATTAATGTGTACATGCTTCATGTAATTTTATAGTATCTTATTTTAATATCTGTAATTGTAATGAATTGCAATTTAGGAAGGAAACAATTTTCATTTACTTTATATAATATAATTATGGACCAAATTAACCTCACACTAGTCTTAATTACATTTAGTTTCATTTGGCTGATCAAGCAATTAATGTGCCACTATATTTTGGAAGTAAAAACCAAGTTGTTATGGTCTGTCTTCAAAAAACATGTACTCATCTCAAATGTAGCACTGTGTAAAACTGTCCTTTGGAATATTTTTTTTTTTTTGGTTTACCGTACATCCGTATGTTGCAGCACAAGAATGTGAGTATAATGAGGCCCTTCTGCACCTGGGGTCCTGTTATACTATGCTGCTTAATAATCTTCACTTCATGCCACCCTTTATCTTCTGTTCTCAGATTGTACTTGTGCTTTTCTCTTTTAATTGGGAACTAATTTTAATTTTGCCATTAGAGATGATAAAAAAGCCCACATATAAACTTGTGATTTCCTCAAGCCTCTGTACTGTCACTCAGCCTTTTTTTTTGAAGTCAGGGCTGGAACTAGCTCTTTTTGCTCTTCTGGCTAAAGAATAGCAGAGGGAGAATATTTTTAAAAGCCAAGACTAGAAAACCCATAAAATATTGAGCTGCATACTGATGTTCATATTCGGGCTTTCCTCAGCACTCCAGTGAAATCAATGCCAGCAGAATGCAGCATGAAAACAGTGTAATGGCTTTAGGATCTGACCCATTAGCATTTAGTACTATCTATCAGTGTGTCTAATCCTTTTCAACTAATTGAGAATGAAAACAGCCTTTTGCAATATAGGGATGTTGTGAATCTAATTGGGGTAGTACAAGGTAATTTAAGCACAGTTCATAAGCAGGGACATTCTCACAACAGAGGAACTGTATTATCTATTTATGAGGATTTGGAGGTGCTTCCAGAAATCAAGTGACTCATGTCATAGCAATCTCTTTATTTTCAAAATTTGAAGAAGCAATGACTATTCCCACGGCCTTCACATTTCTCAGTGGAAAACAGCAGTACATTTAATAAAATAGCATTTTATTTATGCTGCTTTTTCTAGATAATTTGTGTAGTTTGGTGATTTAGATGGAGGTAATTTCCAGCAACTTTCTTCCAGTTAGAGGGTGGATGAAGCACCAGTCTGCACGGGAGCATACTATTTGCCTTGAGAATGCATGATGTTACTACTGGGATTAAGGCTTTGCTGGACCTCAGGAAAATCTGGGTCTTAATGTACTCTTCAGCTACTTCAGTCAAACTCTAGCACTTTTTAAACTGAAGCAATTCAAAGCCATTTTTAAATCTTTTTTTAGTGTCCTTAACAGCAATTCTGAGAAAGCAATGGCTTTACGTTTTCTTTTGCTCCAGATAATGCTCAAAGCTAAATTTCTCTCCCTGAAGAACATTAGTCAAACTGACTTTGTAGGGTTCTTTACATGACTAAAATGAATTGGATTTGACCTTTCATTTTTGACTGGTCTGGATGACAATCATGAAGAATATCATATTATATTCATGTCAAAAGCTAAAAGATATTCCCCCCCTCATTCTTAGTAGTAGGAAAGACAGCTCTTTTTTTTTCCCCCCCTATCTGTCCACTGTAAATTCTCCACTTAACAGTTGTACAGAGTCAATGAAAATTTCGGCAGAAGGAACTTCGAAACATCTGTAGCCATACATTTCATCAAGATTTTCTTGCATTTCCCTCATTGGAACTGGCCCATCAGTCACTGCTTCCACTCAATAGTGTGACCAAAGCTGTTCCCAGCTGATGTGGGTGATCTCCCGCCCAGACAGGGGAACAGGCTGCACATATCACAGCTTGCAGCAGTTTGTCCTTCTCATGCAAATAGTCTAACCAGGGTCACCTCATTGGTGGTTAGCTGATAAAGTTCAAAGGCTGATGTGGACAATGCTTAGCAAATGATAAAAGTAAATCTGGCATAAAGTCACTCATGACTTCTCAACTGTAGGAGAAACCAATCTCTCCAAGATAGAGATAAACTCTGTATCAACTGGATGACACAGTAGATTTTTGAGAATCAGGGGTCAGAATGAAGTATATCTTTCTGCACGCTGATTTGGGTCAGATCATGTGGAGTATGCAAATGAAGGTGGAGAAATCTGGTCCTACAGGAGTAGCCTGTTCAATTGGGATAAACGCAAAAGGAATTTCACTGTTGATTTCACCAGTATGGGAATTTTACTCGCACGTGAAACTTCAAGCAGTTAGAAGCAGATGTTAAAGATGGAATTGATCATACCAAGTTTTCCCCTAAATTCTCTGTAGTAATATTTCAAAACCAAAAGAAGGCAGCATTTTATAATGTTGCTATATACTACATTTAAGGGAAATTTATATGGTGAAGTGATACATTCTGAGGTCTAAGCACACTCATTTTCAGAGAAAAACACAGGACAATGAATTGCGATTGGTGCCGTGTATTTTCTCTATGAAAAGAAAACGTACTGACTACTGAGAGAAGAGCATTTCTTTTCATTTCTAATGCAAACAGCTGAATCCCTGTTCCATACCACTCACCGAAATAAGCAGTCCAGGTGTGGAAGTGTATAGGATTTTTAACTGCATTTTTCAGCTGGTTAGAAAACTTTGGCATGTTTACAGTGATTTAATTTTCAAAGCACTACTCTGTAGTTTTTAACTTATTAACTGCAATGAAGCACAGGCTTGGCACTTCCTGCAAAACCTGTTGGACACAGAGATCATTTCAGAAAGAGGAAAGCACAGAGTGGCAGGTGAAGAGTCCAAGTGCAATCTAGCCTTGAGCTCAAAAATGGGGTTATGGCTCTATGTGGCAGACTGAATGTGCCTCCCCAGTTTTTCCACAGCATGTAGAACATATATCAGTAACCAAACCTTTAATAAATGAGTCCAGCTTCCTTTGTAACAATTGGTGAAGCTGCAATACCCCTCCTGCACTGCCACCAGCTCTATCATGGAGTGATGGCAGTGGGAATGCCACGATGCCACACTGCTTTCAGGCTCTCTTTGCTACCCAGAGCTATCAGGGAGATGACATATAGGGACTGGATTGACTCCTCTCTATTGTAGCAAAAAAAACCCCAAACACCAGAGGTAATAAAGGAGAAAAACTAACACAGAACAATAAAGCCATTCTGAAAAATTGCTGCTAACATGCTAAAAAAGATAACACAATCAAATTCTGTTTTAGACCTGACTCCTAATATTCTTCCAAGCAAGAAAGTATCTTTATGTCTGTTAGTGAAAACTGAGCAGCATGTTGTCAACTACCTTCTCTTATTTGCAAGATGTCATTCTAGCACAGCCTCCTACTGTTTATTTCAGAGGAGATTGAAGATCATCCTAAATAGTATTAAACTACAACTGGCAAAACAAGGATTACACACACTTAATTTTACATTATTCTTGATTTTTTCAAATTCTAGTTCTAGTTTACACATTGTACATCATAGCTTTGTTCATTAGTTTGCAGAAGTCAGTCATTCAGTTTGATTCCTCCAGTCAGTCATTGGTGAAAATTATCCAATGTTCTACTCTATTTCACACTCAAAGCACTTCCATTATGGTTGGATAATGGTTGTACCATCAATAAAGAGTATGAATCCAGTTATGTGGAGACCTTGGCTTAACCTTTCCATATGCTATTGATATTTATAGAGCTTCTGACATAATCAATTAGTCAGAAAACTGGCACTCGTGGAAGGTAAACCCATATAAAGGAACCATTGTATCTGCATTTTCATTAACCTTTCAGATAAGTATGTAAAAAATAAAGACAAATATATACCATATATAATGAACATTAATCCCCCAAATTTTCTAATGATATTGAAGATCAAGAATAAACTTGTTTAGTACTATCATGATTGCTTAGTTCTGTAGCTGCTTTCATGCGTGTTTTAATCTTCAGCCAGACCTCTAGAAACACTCTGAAAGTGAAATGAGATTAGCTGACTCTCGTATGATACTCCTCTGAAACTAGTGCTGAATTTAAAGTCAGATGCAAATCCCAGTTTTGCACGGTAGTAAATTGTATTTGAAGTCAGTTGTTAAATAGCTGACATAGCATAGACATGATCTAGGAAATATTACATACACTACATACAAGTTTCAGGGTAATATAAGCTGGTTCTGTCTGGAGATATCTGGCCCTGGAAAAGGAGCTGGAATAACTGAGCTGGCCTTATTGTGGTTCATGAGAATTCGTACTCCCTCTCCACTGACACACTGCAGAAGTACACTTTTGCTTTGTTGGAAGACTTACTCTGTTAAACACCTGATTTTCGTACTCTCTTGATGGTTCAGAACACAACTCACGATATTTTAGTCCTTTTCTAGAAGAAGGATTTAGGCATAATGGAAATATTTTCATCTTGAGAGAACAAGCTGTATCTAATTATTAATTAAAACATTATTACAGTAGATTAATTTTCCCAGTCTCTATGTTTCACTCTATTAATGCAAGTCAGAAGGAAGAGATTTCTGAAGAAATGAGTAGAAGAGCTGAAAAGGAAAGCAAGTCCTTGGCATTATCACTGCCAAATCCACAGGACTGGTTCTGGGCACCTCAGTAATGACAGCTATGCCTAGCTGGGCTAGCCTTGAAAGGAGCCAAAAGGATCGCCTCCCCAAATAATGCAAATTCTCCCCTACTCTAAGAAGAGTTGGGGGAGGTACAGCAGAAGAGAAATACAGAAGTGTCTAGGTAGGCTCGAGGAAAGGACCATATGAGCAGTTACGACCATATCTGCTGTCACCTTTGGGGATTTACCACTGGACCAGTTTAGTAACCAGTGAGGTTACCATTCACCATTGAACACGGTACTCACCTCTTTTTGGACCCAAGCCATGTGAATTACTTAGGGAGACTTAGACAGATGGGGTGAGGTTCCCCCTGCTGCAGCTGAAAAGGAAAATTCACATAGACTTCAAAGGGGCCAGATTTTCCTCAGTCATCAAAGGATGTTAGGTCCTTCGTAATAATACCTTTACATATGCATAAGTACAGGCTAAAGAAAAACGGAATAGATCATATGTAAGGAAGAAAATGTCCTCAGAGCCTGATTATTTAGCACAAATATTTTGGTGTGAGTGGGCTGTTTGCAACAGCAATTACTTTGGTTGAAGGACTACATGGCAAGACATGCTGGTGAAAGGAGTGAAATTCGTTCATTAATTAAAGAGATATATGGCTTTTACATTTGAATAGTAGGGCTAGAAAATGTAGTAGGTGGAAGGCTTTTTAACTCATAAGATGGTGTGCTGTAACCTTGTTCTAGCAGCCTGATGGGTTTTTGTTTCAAATCCCATCTTATGCACTTAGTGCAGCTCTAGCCTTTTATTAAAATGGGAAAATATATTGTTTATAACGGCTACTCTTGACAAATAGTAACCAAAGAAAGGTGCAAAAAATGTATTGTTTCCATAATCAGACACACACTGTAAAACAGAATAAAGTGATAAGTACAGAGTGCCATTGTTTGTTGTTGTTATCTGTCTGTGCCCAGTGGCAAAAAAGTCCAAATGAATTACAAAGAAATTTTTAATAAAAGAACCAAAAAAAAAAAAATATAATGGACTGTATAACCTGGAAGAACTTTGAATAAAAAATATCCCCTGAAACCAAAAGTCCCTTTAAAATCTCCACACTTTCTCGCCGTTTTCTGGGTTTTTCTTTCCCCTGCTCTTACTTAAAAGCCTCTGGGTGATTTGTCCTATTCCCTGCCCAATAACAGCCAAACCATTGTTTTAGAGGAGATATTTTTAATGCTGTATATTTTAGTTTTTTGTTGCTGTTTTTTTACTTTTCCTTGGACATTTCACCCACACACTGCAGAAAATGTGAACATAAGCAGCTGCAATATGAGATGAACTCTGAACACCAAATAGGTAGGCCCTAGAGGGGAGGAACTGAAATATGAGCTGCTTATTCTTGGAGCCCTTTAAACCCTCCAATCTGTTTTAAATTATTTTGGTGCCTCTATTTAAAGGTTAAATTTTTGTTGTTGTTGTGAGCCATAGTTTAGTAATACAAAACCTGGGCAACATCAGCATAGAGTCAATTCAGAGATTACACACCCAGGGTCTTTCCTGATCCTGCCTAAAGTGAAGCAGCATGTTTATACTTAGCAACACATTTTGACATGAATGAACTTTTCACGTCTCTGCTCATAAAATAAGCACATACAGAAAAAAAATCATCTCACTCAACGATCCAGCTTACATATGTTATTTACAGACCATATGTCAAAATCTAAATATGGTTATGTATATGCAAAAAATTATAGATATAAAACACTGACTTCAGAGTTGTGCATTAAACATCAAATCTTTTACATCTATCGCTAAATCCTTTTTTTGTGCTAAGTCTTTAGTACATTAGATTTCACTAAAAAAAACCCAAACTTATTTTCTCCTCTACCCCTTTCAACTGAAATCTTGGCACCTAAAGCATTTATGCTTTGTTTTTCCTTCTACGGTATTTTGTTTCAAGGCACTCATAATTTGAGCACTAGGGCTTAGATGTCAGCATGAACACAGTTTCGATGGCTGCTTTTTGCCATTGCCACTTTGAGTTCAGCTCTACTAAGTGCCAATGGGAAATTCCTAAAGGCCAAGGCATTTTCAATAAATTAGCATCAAGACACTGAGTCTTTGTGAAGCACTTAGGTGAAACTTGATTCAAAATGCATATTTGGGGATTTCTGACAATGCTTTCTTTGTTTTTTATGCAAATAGAAAAAGCCTTGGAATCTCTTGAATTTATATGATCAAAGATGACCACCATGAATGTGGAAGCATTACCAAATGACAGAAATACCAGAGACAGTTATACTATGAAGATTAAAATAGACATCTTTTAAAAACTGTGCCTTCTAAAGGACACTGGTTTTTTGACAATTCATTAACTTTACGTATTTTTAATCAAACTAATTTTGAAGCATCACATTTGACATGATACACATCAAACGGTTACCGCTGGCTGGGGACTCAGAGACTTCTAGAATGTAGAAATTAAAGGGTTTATGCTCCTCTCAGTGGGCAAACTAAACTCCATTACAATTAATTAGAGAGAGATTTACAGATTCTTTAAAAGACATGAGTATGGTTTCAAAGATATTAAGTAGCATGGCATACACTCCTTCCACTGTAGTCACTATGAGACAAACTTGGTGCATGGATCTTTTTATTCAAACAATGATAGGAATGCTTTGTGTTTTGTTCTGCTGGGCTATTTTCTTTCAAAAACTGCAACCAGCTAAGGAAGAAAGGGTTTCCTGTAAAGATATTTCAGTTACATAGGTCCACTTCTCTATGTAAAGATCGAAAATACACCATAAAAATGCTAAATAACTGACTGGTTTGGTAGTCCAGATGAATAAAAAAGTACATTTTGCCACAGCAAGAAAAAATGTTATCTAAGTAAAAAGTGGTTACCTTATCTGCCCCTCTAGACGGAAGATTTTTTCTTTTTATTTTATGTTAACACAAGCAACAGAGTGAAATGAAAATGCAGACTGAAGAGAATTGACATTTGTAAGGTTCTTAGAATTGTTTGAAAACAATTTCTTTTGAGCATTTACTTTTTTTCTGCCATAGTCATGTCCCATAGGTGAAGCATTCAAGCTTCACCTCTTACCAGCATTCGTAGCGCACTTCAGCCCCAAGCCGTGCTGTCTGCTATCACGACAGAGAACCATGGAATAATTTAGGCTGGAAAAGACCATCGAGGTCATTGTGCCTAACCCTTAAACTGATGCCTTTTCCTGGTCTTAAAATCAAGAGTCATACAAGGTTAGAAGGGGAAAAGGGATTTTACCTCGGTATTTATTTTAAGGATCCTTAGGTGCAAACATCCAGGTCACATGCATCGAGATGCACCCCACCGAGTCTGCCCCAAAAGATCTGGTATATCACTATAGGTCTTACTAATTAGCATATCTATCAAATATTCCCTAATGAGAGGCTCAAGTGAGCCCCCCCTCCCCAAGGAACCTTCCCCTGGATGGTTCTATCTTGGTTTACAGAATGTGTTCTGGAGAGGACCTTGGGGTCTGGGGCACACTGATCCCTAGCTACGAAGCTTCTAAAATGTTTAGTCTCTTAGCTTGACAAACAAGTCCAAGAATGTAGGCAAAAAGCACTAGGAATAC
>NW_008238358.1:9570666-9573083 GCF_000691975.1 Corvus brachyrhynchos
ATACAGAAGTTGTAAAAAGGTATAACAGGGGTATAAAAGAAAAGGCAAAAAATCTTCATGGCATCAAAACTAACACTGTGGAGTCCAACACTAAACTACTTTCCTTAGCACCAGATCTACAGGTTTTTTAAATACCAACAGGGATGGTGACTCAACCATTTCCCTTGAAGTCTGTTCCAATGGCTGAAATGAGACTTTCAAAGAATTCTGCCAATCTATGAACTGTTTAAAGGACAGTGACAACATTTCCAATCAGAAATTATAGCTGCAAAGAAAGGCACTGTGAGGAATCAGAAAATCTCTAATGCAGGAAGATTTGAAAAGATTGTAAACAGCTACCCATTTTTTGTTCGGTAGAGTGAAATTTTCTAAGTTCTGATGATGTCACAAGAAGGATTTAAGGGCTTCTATTGCCCAAATAGAGTTTTGCAAAGGTCAGATATATAGTTTACCTTCTGGTTTATGGCCACATGTTTAACACAGCACTAAGAATAAGAAATTGTCTTATTGCTATGTGGCAACAACCCTCAGTCCAATGGGACTGAATCTTCTACAAAGAACTTCTAGAAAGAGCTACTAAGTTGAAGTGAAGATGACAAGTAAGAAAAGGAGATGGAAAGCTATCCATAGCAAGCACAAGAAATATACTCTTGACAATTAAGGAATGTGAGATTTGATATAATTCACAAAAAAAACCTCTGTGTTGCTCAGCTCACTTGCAGGATGTATTCTGAAATTCTGTTCCTCATGATGCTTCTACTAAAATACATATATTCTTACTGTTTTTAGGAAGAAACTCTCTGTTGCACCATTTATGGGTCTCCATTAAAAAAAAAAATATTTTCTATATAATAACCCAAAGGGTTTTTTCCTAAAAATTATTGCCAAAAGTCTGCTTCCAGAATATTGAAATTATACAAATGGGAATTGCAGTGAACAAGGACTGAGACAATGGGCTATTCACTACTGCTGGATCAATTTTCTAACTGACATTAAGCTCTGTGAAGGATATTTCTGAGAATCTCACCAAAAATACATCATGGTTGATCTAAGTCTCAGGGCTAATACAGCTCATTCCTTGACTGATTCTGATAAGGAGAGGTTATCATCCAAGCAGAGTTTACTGCAAGTTCCTGAAGAAACTGAAAAATTGAAGCTTTTCAATTAAATTTAAGTTCCTTTCATTTAGTTATTCATTTTCTGTGAAAAAAAAAAATTGTTTTCCCCACCCCAATCATAGGACTCAATATATTGGAAGATTTTGAAGGTACAAATTGCCACTTATTTGCGACATTATTTATGGTGCCAGCTTGGACACTGTGGATGAAAATGGAATCTTTTTCTCTTGACTTCACTGGGACATGGAACAAGCTCAATATCCACAGCAGCTAGAGAAAAGTTTGCTTCATTTAAGTTTTTCAGTGTTTTTTATACACACATACGCTGTGTCATGGTTTTTTAAATTGTTTACCATAATTATGTCTTTACTTGAAATTCATATTTAAACCATTGCATGGTTGTCATGGAATTGTTGGTAATGTGTGATGATTACATTATGCTGTCTTTTGCCAGGACACTTGTAAATGAGACATTATCCTTGGAGATTTTCTTGGCTGAAAATGTGAGTAATTAAAAATGTAAACAAATATTATCCATTACATATGCCACAATAATAAATACTTCAATATAATGCAAGTTAATGACTCTTTAGGGATCCAAACTAATCCTGTTACAGAGTGTTTCATAGGTGTACAAACAAACAGTTAATCATTTAATATTTTAACATGCTTATTATATTTATGTAATATAGTTCTTAATTGCAAAAAAAGCATCAGTACCGAATAATTATAGATCATGAAGTGTAGGAGAGGCATATGGAGATGGAAACACAAAAGGTGTTCAGGACAGCTCTTGGTCTGCTTTTCAAACAGACATTGGGTAAGGAGGATGGATATGAAAATTGGGGCATTTCTTTTTCTTTCTTTCAGAAGAGAAGTTATTAAATCTCTGGTAGGGATATGTATATCTGGAGTCTGAAGGGACATGACCCAGGAGGGATGTGTCAGTTGCAGCCAGCCCTGCCCAGGCTGCTGCTGAGCCGGGCACGGGAGCAGAGCACCCCTCTGGCCACACAGCAGCATGGGAGAGGAGCATGGATCTGTTAGAAAGGGAGCTGGGATTCACCAGACCCTTTTGAAAGAAGGTGGTTCATTTCTGTGTTTCAGATCTTGCTCTCAGAATCAAAAAGCAAACTGATGAATCCAGATGAAGAAAATCCTCCAAGCACTGGGAGGACATTTGCAAAGGAGTTAAGTGAGAGCTGGTGTCAGCAGCATGTGCTGCACTTGTGGCAGAGGAAGAGTGCAGTTCAGAATGGTTCCATCAATAATGGAATTACAGGGGAGCTGGAGAGCTGG
>NW_008238359.1:0-28850 GCF_000691975.1 Corvus brachyrhynchos
AAAGAGGAATAAGCAAGTCAGGGCAGCCCTTGTTTCTTACAGTAAGCATCATTGTTCACACTGAAGGTGCTGGAGAGCTACACAAGGCGGAGGCAGAATCCTGAATTGGCCTTTTTGAAGTGAGAAATGTGGAGGATCTGACATAAATGAAAGGTTCCAAAAACAACTTAAAATAGCTGACTGATAGACTTCTAAAAATGAGTCTGTAAAGTTTTCCAAGATCCTTCCACTTCTACATGACTACAAGTATTAAATACTTTCTCCTGAGTGGCATTCACTGCCTCTGTGCTCCATATCACAGCCCATTGAAGTTCCCAAAGAAACAGTGCACAGAGTAGGGGTGCCTGAAAGTCTTTATTAGTTTTTCATAATTTTTGCTTGTCCAGACCCAAAAGAGCAGAAATGATGATGAGAAAATACAGGTCACACCAAAGGAGTGTCTCAGTTGGCAGCTATGGTGGACTGGATCCAGGAGACGTAGTTGCAAACCTTGGTGTAAACTCCAGGATAGCCCCTCTGGGCACATCCGATACCCCAGGAAACAATGCCCTGGAGCTCTCCATTGCAGACCACGGGACCGCCGGAATCTCCCTGTGCACACAAAGGATAGGGATATTCAGCAAATGGCATCAGCCTGAGCAACGAGCCAGAGATCCCTGAGATCACTGACTTTGGAGGAAGCCCTGTCAGGCTTACTCTGCACAGAAGTTCTACAACGGCCCTTTCTGATTCCCCCTCTCCACCTGATGCTACCGTGCCTGACTTTAGCTCCAAGGGTACCACAGCTAAGGATGAGTCAGCTGCCAGTTTTTGTGGTACTTGGCAAACATTCAGGATACGTGCGCCTGAAGCCTCAGCTGTCATTCAAAAACTCAGGTGTGCCAGTGCAGTGAGTATAGCTGAACTCTGTAACGTTAAGGCCTCTTCAGCTGGGAAAAGGCAGGAGAGAAATGAATGGGAGAGGCAGATGATTTACCTGGCAGGAGTCTTTTCCTCCCTCCAGGAATCCTACACACATCATGTTCGTGGTAATTTGCCCAGGGTAGGAATCAGAGCAGTCGGCGGCGGAGAGGACCGGAGCCTTCAGGCACTGCAAGGTGTCCGGGTAGTTAACTACAAGGAAATAGGGAGAGATGGCTGATGGCATTGCTGAGTCCCTTTCAGAGCTCAGAGAAGATCTTAGCAGAAAAGCAAATGCTGGACACATTCTGTTCTTGCAGCCATCCTGCTTCCTCTCAACAGTAAGCACAGCATGGGTTCCTTCTGTAGAGATGCAACAAATTCTACCCAAGGACCCACCACTCTACACTGCAGCCACCTCAACTTTTTGGGTACCTGGAATTCCATCAATTTACTACAGTGGGGCCACTCCTGTGCCAAATGCCCTGGAAGAAACCAGAGCCTCAGGAAAACCGTCTTCTCCTCTGGTGCAGGTCTAGATGTCATCAGTGGAATAGACACCACTCGCCATGCACATCTCTGACCATTGGTGTAAGAGAATGGAGCTCTCTAGTAGGAATTCTAGATCTACAGTCTCGGACTTCACCCTTATTCTCAGAGAACTGACAACTCTGTTGACATGAGCTGAATCCACTATGCTGACCCTACACTGACCCATCGCTCAAAGAAACCCGTGCCACAGCACTTCTCTCTGTTTTAGCCTGTCCTGTTGGGGGTTAATGGTGAGGTCTTGGAGACTGTCCCGGGCCCCCAGGGGGCTGTACATTCCCCCAGAGTACTCACTGCCACTGCTGAGAGTGTTGCCCCAGCCAGAGATCAGGCAGGTGGTGCCAGTGGCCACACAGCTGGTTGGCAGAGGAATTGTCTGGACAGCTTTGGTGAGCTGGGCTGGGGTGGCCAGCTTGATGAGCATGATGTCATTGTCCAGGGTGTAGGCACTGTAGCCAGGGTTGCGGATGACTTTAGCAGAGTTGATAAACTGCTGTGTGGATTCTGTGAGAGCCAGGTTGTGTTTCCCGAGCTGCACTTGGATGCGACTGGAAAAGAGAAGGCACAGCACGTACTTTACTGCTACTGGCAGGTTGAGAGGAACCTCCCTGTCACTGAGTGCACTTGCTCCAACATCACTGCCACAGAAGCTCTCTGGGGCAGGTGATCTTTCTTGTCCTGCAGGGAGCCCTGGGGATCCCCACTGAGACCTTAACCCACTCCCAGTAGGAGTGGTGAATTTCTCCAGGTTTGCAACTACATGACAGCAGTGAAATACATAGCAGCGCTTCATACAAATGTTCTGCAACAAATCAAACTGCTCTAGCCTGACCTCACTCCTTTTCCTGTTCTCCAGGGAGAATGCTTTAGCAAGATTCATGCAATTGATAAGAAATCACTTGATAAGAGCTCAGCACTCGTTGCTTGATTATCCCCTTGTTATTTCAGACAGTGCTCTGCAGTCACAGAAACATTTGCAGAAGTGGAAAAGCCCTCAGGATGCCTCGGCCCAGCTTCCTGAACGATCCACCCATCCCTTGGCTGTGTCCGGTCAGAATGGAGGCACTTACATATTTCTATCTCATAGCTCAGAATTCCTGCTAGAAGTGAACTGGAAGACAGAAGTAGGTTATAGAAGGATGTCATTTTTTCCACTCACGATTTGTAGCAGTGAGCAGCTGACACGACCCACTGGCTGCTGATGAGGGAGCCTCCACAGAAGTGATATCCAGAATTCAGGGACACCTGATAGGGCACAGAGTTCTCTGCACAGGTGTAGCCTCCCACAATCTTATCATCATCATCTTCAGCAAAGGTGGGGAAGGCAACTGCGAGATAAGAAGTGCCATGTGTCAACAGCTGGCCTAAGGTAATCTGGTGCCCTGTGACTGCCTCTTTGAAGCCCCTCATTGTAGGCTCCCCTTCTATGGACACTCAGGGCAGCAGTGGTGGGGAAGGCTAAGGCACATTCATTTGCTGCAGCCTCAGAAAAGAAGGGGATCAGACTTACACTGGTGCCTCTCATATCTGCAACTAAAGCCCTGCTGGCTACTCCCTGAGGGAACATAAGGACATAGAAATGTTCTTATGTTGGACCAGATCACAGGTGTGTCTTTCCCAGGACCCCGTTTGCAGAAACAGTCAAGAGTGGACTGCGGGAAAAAGTCAAACCAAATGTGCAGTGACATTTTCTTGGAGCACCCACCCAGCGTCCAACATTTTGCAGCTGCTTTAGGACTTCCTGGGCCAGAACAAATCCCTGTGCACTCCTTAGCCCTGAAGAGGGAGGCAGCCTTTTTCTGTAGCTATGGCCACATCTCTATAGCTGGGTCAGGAACCTCTATGGAGGCGTTCATTCCCCAGGTTGTGGCACAAGGCATTATGAACAGACAGAAGACAGAAGTTGCAGGGCTCCACCTTCAAACTTCTGCAAGTCGAAACTGGACTTGGCTTTCCCACAATAGGCCACCTTGCAATTTTGCTTAGAAAATCAGCATCCTATTAAATTACAGAAATAGAAATAAAAAATATACTCACCAGCCACCCCAATAAAGGCGAGAAGCAGCAGGCACTTCATGGTCTTGATTCAACCTCAAGCCCAGGCAGGCCAACTGGAAGTGGGAGCTGCTAGAAATACGTTTTTGGTAATGGCCTTATCTCTAGTCCAAGGTTTTCTCCAGACAAAAAGTACACAGTGGAAAATTTGAAGATCCAAATGTGGGCATTAACAGGCATTGGTAGAACGCACAAATAACATACCTGTTAATCATAAACCTCTGCTAAGATAGAGAGCTATTTTAAATTATTCTAGAGGGTGGCCTTCAATCTAAAAATACATTTTGGCTTTGGAAGATGTGTAGTTGTTTGTCTGTCTGATTCTTATACGCAGCACCTGTTGAGAAGAACTCTCAAACCTCTTTCAGATTCCTCTGTGCTGATGGTGTCTTTCTAAAAAATGCATATTTTTACCAGAAGCTGAATATTGTAGGTAGCAGACAGAAAGAACAATGAATTTATTGGAAAAAATAAAAAAGCCAGCAAAGCTAGTGGTTAACTTTGTTAAGTTTATTTCAGCAAATTCCTTTTCTTGACTAATGTGTGTTTTTATCGTATGCAACACAGTGTTTTCCTAAATCAAATTCCTGCATTGTAATTTCAAAAGGGAGGATAGAAAAACTATCCTGTGCCCCCCATTGCTTCCCAAGTTAAATAATTCCAATATGGCAATGCTCAGCATCTCCCTTTCCTAATTTCTCTCTCCTAGCCTGTATGAAAAGATCTGCCTAAGTACCAAACCATGTTTTTATTCATCTTTGGAATGTTCTACAGAGACTAATTTTTGCCACACAAGAACTTCAGTATAATGCTGATGTTTATGAATGTAATGTAGAGGAGCAATAATCCTGCAAACACAAATGGTGAGATCTTCTGAAATCCCTCTCTGCAGGAGTGGGGATTTCTGTCATGATGCAAAGTTTACTAAAGCTTAATGCTTTGCTGAATAATCATTTTCATTTTCCAAGCAGCTGCCAACTTCATCATGTTAGCTCCTGAAAGACACAGGATTCTCTCCAGAGACAGTAAAGAGAAGCCGTTTGTTTGGAGACGCTGGAATAGCTTGAGAGACTAAATAGGAATACTCTTCCTACTCCATTTCTTGATTAATTTTTTTGCAGGCCTGGAGGATTGATACACAAGTTTGTCAGTGTCCAGATGCATTTTTTTCTTCATGATAAAGTACAAGTCCAAGGCCAGTGACTCTTCCAAGGGGGTGCATGAATTCTGTTGGCCTCTAAACTGGCATCAGTGTACCACTTTCTTACAAGCATGTTTTATCCTGTGACAGAAAGAAGGATTTAGAAGCTTCCTGTGGCAAAGGAAAATGTCCATAATAGGACTAAGAGTGTCAAAAAAACCCCAAAGCTGTCCAATCCTGTCATAACTAAGCAGAGCAAGAAAAGTTTCCAGTTTACAATAGTGTTTAGTTTGAAATTTCTTTGTCCAAAACATGCCATTTTCATAGACAAAGGCTGTCATCAGATGTGCTGCTGAACATTCCATAGACCTGTTGTAACTTTTTTAGCAGGGTCTTTCAAAGAATACACTCAAGGATGTACACCTATTATTGCAAAGAGTTTCTCATATCATGTATTGATGCTGCAGTAGAAAGCTGGTGGCTCCAGGGGCACAGGGTAGGGGAGGGCTGGTGACTGAAGGGCAGTTGTGTTAGGTTTTATCAATGGACAAGCAATGGCAGCTGGTATTTCTAGAACTCCATGTTCCTAGTTCAAGTATTTCAGTCAGCTGTATCATTACAGGACTCAGATAAAGGAAATACATTTGTCCAGACTGATGCAAGATCCTGGGAAAGAGAAACCTGGTAAGACCATGGGCTGACAGAGATAAAACTTCCTAGGAGCATAAATCAGGAGGAGTTTCTGAGGGTAGTCCTTTTATACCTCACAGAACTTGCTGGTGGAGCGTCCATTGATTCTCTCTTCCCAACTGTTGTCTCCTTTCTGGGACAAGCTGGTACATACTCCAAAGCTTCTTATCCTCCAGCTCTCTGCACCTGAACAAAACTGCTGTCACAGCCTCTTGCCTTGTTCTCTATGCCTGTATTTCTCTTTCACATATGGCTACAATGCTTTTCTTCTATCTCTGTCCTTGCCAGAGACATGGATTCTTTGTGTCCCATAGAGAAAGAGGATGTAGGACATGACAGGGATTTATAAAATTATGAGTGGCCTGGGAGCCTGGGGAAGGATGGATTGCTTTTTGTCTGTTAGGGAGTAGCATGCAAAACTTGCCAGGGATGGCTGGTTCAAAACAAGGAAGGGACACTTCCTCTATTTTAGGAAAGCTGTGAAGTCCTTCCCACAGGTTTTTATGGATGCAAAACATTTACATGGCCTAAAAAAGAGAAGGGACACATTTATGGAAGAAAAATCCTTGGAGGGCTATGAGGTTGAAGGACGCCCACTCCAATCTCCCTCATCCTGAGGAATGGCCTGGTGTTGGAATGTTCCCTGTTACTACAGGCCAGCAAGGCACCAAAGATTATTACGGATCTCTCTGGACTCTCTCCCTTCTGCCAGTGTGTCACCCATGGCCCAGAGAAGGACAGTCAGGGTTGCTTAAGTCCTGCATAAGTTTGGAGAGTTACCCAAACTCATGCCTTCATTTGCTGGAACATAGAAGGTCTCCTGGGAGCACCTCAGCCCCTTGAGTAGGATGGGAGGGCACAGGTCAGGTCTGACCTGACAGAGATGTGTGTTAGAAGGTGGGTTTATCTGACAGTGCTGCTGGGCTGTTCTTGTTCAAGCAGAGATGGAAGTGGGGATAGAACTCAAATAATGGGAACACTTGCCCTAAATGATTCTGAGTTCTAAATGGTTTGCTGGGGGAGTAAAATATCTGTCTTTCCTGGGCAACATAAAGACTACTCAGAACACTGCTTTCCACACAACTTCTCTCTGTCTCTCACAAAGGATACTTAGACAGAGATCCTTATATCTTCCTTCCTCTAAAGCTGGTTTCTGTATTGCTTACATCATTATTTAAATCTGATCCAGAGAGCAACGGATGGTGATGCACATTTTCTTCTCCAGCCTTTGAGCAAAATTTCCCCATGTTCTGGAAATTGTCCAGTTGCCTTGGTATAATTTTTTCCTGCCCTCTTCTTGCTTCCTTTTCTGCAGCACAGAACCCAGGCATCCAGAAAGGAGTGTGGCCAAGCAAGGCTGTGGCAACTAAGATACAGTCTCCAGTTTTGGTGGAGAAGGAACTGGGGAAGTAGAAGAGGGAAGGGCAGAGTCAGAGGGAAGGGAGAGGCTTTGGGATGGTTAAAAACATTCCCCAAGGAGAGTTCCTTGTCTTCTTCCACTACTGTTTTCTGCCACAACCTGCTGTAGTTTCCTTAAGTTACCTCATCCTCCTTTTCTTCTTCTGCCGTCTTCATCCACTGCCACTTCCACTGACTTATCTTTTTTTAATTCTGCTGCCTTCTTCCGTTGTCTTCTCTGTTGTGTCTTCCTTCTCTAGTTATGTTGCTTTTCTTCACCACGGTCAACTCTTCACCTCTGTCAACTTTTCCATTGCTGCCTTCTATTCTTCTGCCATATTCTTTTGCCAGCTTCTTTGGTCACCTCCTCTTTTTCTTCTTACACTGCGTTCTTTTGCTGCCTCCCTCTGTCCCTTCCTCTGTCATCTTCTACTTCACACCATCCACAGCCCTGTTCCTCCTCCTCTTCCTGTTCTTCCAACACCACCTTCTGACATGTTCTTCTGCTACCATATTCCACTCTGTTCTTCATCCCCTTCTTGTCTTCTACTGCTTCCATCTTCCTTTCCCTTCTTTTGCCACCTTATTCCACTGTAATTTCTCCCTATTCTTCTACTGCCAGCATCCCTTTTGCAGCTGGAATATACAGACCTCAGATCCTCTGTATCCCTGACTCCAAAAGTCTACCTTTCAACCCTGAGTCTCCCTTAGTGCTTTCTGCAAGAGGGTTTTCTAGAACCTCTGCAAGCAGTTCCAGATAGGAGCCTAAAATGCAGAAGGGAGGAAGGGAGGGAGGGAGGGAGGGAGGAAGGCAGGAAGGCAGGAAGGCAGGAAGGAAGGAAGGAAGGAAGGAAGGAAGGAAAAAGGTGTAATTATTAATAGTTCCCAATAGATGGCTCTCGAAACACAGAGGTGACGGTGATGCTGAGCACACGGATCAGATTAATTTCAAGAACAGTAATTCTATCATGTAAGCTGATAAAAATGAATGCTTTTCTTCTTTTTGAAAATATGCAAAAATTATTTTGTTTCATCACACTCTGGTCAGATCTGTAGTTATCTCAACCCTTCGTGCCCCACATTGGCACCACAAAAGGATCATTATGCTTTAACCCCAGCTAGCAACTAGGTACAATGCAGCCGCTCGCTGACTCCCCTCACTTCCTCTCCTCCAGCTGGATGGGGAGAAGAATCAGAAAAAATAGTAAAAAACCTTTGTGGGTTAAGATAAGAACAGTTTAATACTTAAAACAAAATATAATAATGGTAGAAAAAGAAAATGCAAGAAAAACGAAGTGCAATTGCTTACCACCTGCTGAGCGATGCTCAGCCTGTCCCTGGGCAGGGACTAGTCCCCTGTCCAACTCCTCCCAGTTTATATTCTAAGGATGACGTTCTGTGGTGTGGAATATTCTGTTAGCCAGTTAGCGTCTGTTGTCCCAGCTATGTTCCCCCACAGCTTCTTGTTCACCTCCTTGCTGGTAGAGCACGGAAAGCTGAAAAGTCCTTGACTTGGAGTAAGTGCTACATAAAAACAACCAAAACATCAGTGTGTTATCAATATTATTCTCATATTAAAAACATAGTGCTGCACCAGCTACTAAGAAGAAAATTAACTCTATCCCAGCCAAAATAAGGACAGACACCTCCTCCATCTCCTCCATCTTCTCCTAATCTTCCAACATTTTCTTTCATTGCCTCCTCCTTCCTTTCTGCTGCCACCTTCTTCCACCGCCTCATTCTATTCTACCTCTTCTGTGTCCTCCTCCTTTTCTTTTTATATCACCTTCTTCTACCACTTTCATCCTGTGCTTTCTTCTGTGGCCTTCTCCTCATGCTGCCTTCTTCCATTGCCCCCTGCTCTTCTTCCAACACCTTTTTCCATCAAGTCTTCCTTCTCTTTTTTTGCTGCCTTCTTCTGACATCTTATCCCACCACCTTCTCCATTCCCTCTGCCTTCTTTTCCTCTGCCATCTTCTTCTGTCACCTGCACCATCATGTCCTCCTTTTCTTCCACCAGCTTTTTCTGGTATCTTCTTCCATCACTTACTTCATCACATTCTTCATCACTTCCTTCTTTCCTAATTCTAGCACCTTCTTCTATTGCCTCCTTTTCTTTTTTCATCACACACTTCTGCTGCATTCTCTTACCTCTGCCCTCTCTTCCTTCACTGCCTTTTCCACCACCTCCATTGCTGCCTCCTTCACTTCTTCTGTCACCTTTTTCCTTCACCTCCTCTGTTGTCTCTTGCTTCTCCTTCCATTGCCTTCATCACCATTGTCTTCCATTGCCTCCTCAGTTCTTTCTTCCTTATTTACTTCCACAGCCTCCTCCTACCCTTCCTTCACTGTCTTCTTCCATAGCCTCTTTTTTCTCTTCTTCCAATGTCTTCTGCCACCTTCCTTAATTGCCTTGTCTGTAGCCTTCTCCTTCTCTTCTTCCAACACTTTTTCTTTGCCTCCTCCATTTCCTCCTCCTTTATTCTGTGGCTTTCTTCCTCTGCCTTTTTTTGTTCCCTCCTCCATTGCCTCCTCCTTCTATTTTTCTGCCTGCTTCTGTTGCCTTCATCTGCCACAGCCACCTTCCAACGCAAATGCCTTCCTTCTGCCGCCTCCACCTTGTTCTGTCTTCTTCCACCACCATTTTTCCTTCCACCACTGCTGCCTTCGTGCACCGCCTGTCTCTGCTGTCTTCTTCCACTGCTTTCTGCTGCCACCACCTCCTGTCAATGCAGTCTGCTGTCACATTCCATCACTGCCTCCTGTTGCTGCCTTCTGCCACCTCCCACTGCTGCCACCTTCCACTGCTGAATTAATCAGCCACTGCCTCCATATGCCAAAGCTGCCTTCTGTCTCACTGCCTTTACCACTGCATTTCACCACCACACCCTTCCATGACTTTCATTCTTTAGCCTCTGTATTCCTCCACCTTTGGCCTTTGCCACCTTCCACTCCCTCCACCTTCCTTAATTCATCACCTTTTTTCTTCCAGCTTCTTCCATCACCTACTCTGTCATCTCATCCATCATCTTCTTCTCTTCCACCACCTTCTTCGGCCTCCTTTCTTACATCACTTCCTTTGTCACCTCCTCCTTCTTTGCTTCTGCTGCAGCCCTTTGCAACTTCTTTTGTCACCTTCTCCATTGCCTCCTCCTTCTGCTCCTCCATGGCCTTCTTCTGCTGCCTGCTGCCACTCCTTGCTTCTGCCACCTCTTCCACCATTTTCTCCTTCCCTTCTTCCACATTTCCAAGACATCCTAATGAAAATGTTATTGGCAAGCCCAATAATTGTAACTATAGTTGTTAATGACTGTATAGGAATTTCTGTATCAGGTCATTGGCAAATTACTCCATTGGAAAACTTGTATTTTTCAGTATAATTATGAGAGTGTAGCATTTTAACAGCATAAAGAAAATCGGTTTTTTCCCTAGTGTATTGCCCAGTGGTATAGGTCCTAACTCTGCCTCTGACAGTAATCTTGTACTATTCCACTGATCCTTGAGTAAATAACATCACCCTTCTATCTGTTTGTGTTCCTGCCTTTTTTCTGTGTCTTAGCTATACATTCTGGAGATCTTAAGACAGGGACACTTTACATTAGTTATTTTCACTTTTTACCCAGCATGAAAGAAATACAGTGGGATCTTTATAGCAAAAAGTAGTACTGAAGTTCCGTATCCAGTGTGTCTATATACTTTGTGCTCTTGACAATCAAGAGATTATTTCATAGAACCACTGAGTACTTTTTGCCTGAAGGAAGATCCAGGGGGTGGGGGTCTGTGGTCCAACCTCCAACTTAAAGCAACACCAGTTTATAACCTAGAAGAGGTCCTTAGGGACTTCCCAGTAGAGAATTGGAAACCTCCAAGGAGGGAGATTCTACAGTCTTTCTGGGCACCTTCTGTTCTAACACAGTAGGACCCTCAAGGGCAAATTCTTTTCCTTTTATTTCTGCAACTCATAACCATTCCATCTTGTCATTACGTCTCCATTTCCCTACCCCTGCCTTTTTTGCTAGTGAAAGGTTGGAATTATACCTCCTCTGGCGCTACCTGCCCTTAGCTTTCTTCTCTCCAAGTCAAATAAAAACAGGTCTCTTGTTTTTTTCTTGTATGTCATGTACCACCTAGTCATCTTGGACACTAATCAACTCGTTGGCCATTTGCTGGAAATTCTCAGGTATATAACACTACTTTTGCATGGAGGGGAAGGTGTGAACAAAACTGGACTTTATTCAGCCCTTTACAATAGTCAGCTCTCCAAAAGGAGCAGAAGGGGTTAGTCATCAAAGTCAGTAACACAGGTCAAGCAGAAAATGGATAAAAAAGCTTTTTGCTAATGACGCAGTACATGTACTATTGACCTAGCAATGACAAATAGTCTATGATCCATCTTGCCCTTAATTATTGAAGACCAGATAATTTTTTCACTAGTTTTACATGGTGCAAAAGAAATTTAACTATTTTTCCTAGCCTAGGAAGCAGGATAAGAATAATTTTGCATTTTCCCCAGAAATTTAAGTCATTGTAGAGTGCCGGTGCCCTGGAACAGAGTTAAGTTTTTTATCTAAAAATAATAATTGTGGCATCTTAGCATACTAGATTCTTTCTGTAGTGTGTGCTTGTTGACCAATAACATTGGTGTTTGGAATGCATGAGAGAATGGGCAGGTCCAAGTCACAATTCTTTGGTACTTGTGCAATCATTTTCATTAGTCAACACGATAAGAGTCAAAAACTTTACTTGAGCCTGTTATTACTCTTGCTCACACACAAAACGAAATCATTCCATGAAATGTACATCAAGCACCATGTCCAGGAGATTTCCTTGAAACGTATTGCATTTATTTAAAAATACATCCTGTTGGATGCACCAGCGTCTGAATGGGAGGAGCACATGTGCATTTTCCCTGCAGATGCTTCAGGGGTACATCTATCTCTGAAGGAAAGTGTAGGTAAGCCACCAGCTCACTTAGGGCAAGTGAAAACTAGAGCTTTCAAAAAATGATGGCCTGGAAATATGGTTCCTCACTGAAATCAAGGACTAGATCAATTCCACTGAAACACAACATAGAATCATAGCATTATAGAATCACATAATCATAGAATATTAAGGGATTAGAATGGACCTTAAAGTCCCCACCCCTTTTCATCCCCCACCATATCTCTGGGTCACTAGCTTGGCACTTTAGTTGTCATGGTGCTCACACAGCCTCTTCTTATGCCTGTGACTGATCCCTCCTCGTTAGCCAGTTGTCTTGCTTTAGACCAGCAAATTAATGTGGTATTGAAATGTTCTGGGTTTCAATACAATTTAAAGGTGAAACTTCAAGGGTTTTGTGGACCTTGCACTTAACATTGGTGTCTCAGTTCCAGCAAAGCTATAACATGTCATTTTACAGTTGTAGAGATAGAGAGGACTCTTCAGATGCAGCTGATAATTTATTATAGTGTGTAAATCTGCAGAGAGGTTAGGAAGACTTCCAGCAGGACAAATTTCCTAAACTTTTAATTAATCCAGAAAACAATTCTGGTTTTGTGAGGCCTTTTCACTATTTCCTTTCCCCCTCAAAATGTTTTATTAACTTTCTAAGGACTATGAATTAAAACTCAGACAATTGCTTTCTACTTACTATATATTATGTGATATGTTACTAGTATGACACTCAAGAAAATTCTCTCAGAAGTGAGGCTAATCAAGAATAGAAGTCTCACTTTAAAGATTACCAATATCACAGAGTCTGGAGTCAGCCAGGCTTCCCCAGCAAGGGTCCTGTCTTGTCTGGGAGATCTTATGCAATGAAGCTCTTGCAGAGAGGTTCATTTTGAGCAAGCAATTAGTTATTTTTCATACCTTTTTGATGTAAATACATAAGTAGGCATAGGACATCAGTGCCTGGAAGAGTTGTTGCTGAGTCCTAGTTTTCTGCAAAGTCAGTTCTTCACCACAGTTTCTTTGTCCTGCACCCACCAGGTTTTGTTCGTGGGTTTTTGGGTTTGCTTGTTTGTTTGTTTGTTTTTTCTGAAAGGAACATCCTCTTATAAATAAGACTGTTCGCAAGAGAATTCTGTCACTGCACAAGACACGTTTGCCAGTAAAATAGACAACAGATTTGCTAAAATACTCTTTTCTGTGGAAAACCTTTGCTATTGTTATCTATCATTCTTCACAGCAATGGCTGAAAATGATGAATGATGCCACCCATCTGTTGTGCAGCACAAGCTAACATTTTCAATAATGAGTTGGGCAGTTGGACAGAGTGCACCCTCAGCAATTTTGCAGATGATATAAAACTGAGAGGACTGATTGATACACCTGTTGAGATAAATAGAACATCCTGTACATGGGAAAGAATAACCTCATGTACCAAAGCTGGAAAGCAGCTTTGCAAAAGAAAAAAAAGGGACGTAGGAGTCATAAAGCAAAGGTTGAAGATGAGTCAGCAACATGCCCTTGCAGCAAATAAGTCCAACAGCATTTCTGACTGCACTAAGAAAAGTGTTCCCAGGTCAAGGAAATTATTACCTGTATTACACACCAGCAAGATCATATCTGGGATATGTATTCGGTTCAGGACTCCCCAGCACAAGAATTATATGGACATGCTGGAGTAAGTCCAGCAAAGGGCCACTAAGATCATGAAGGGACTGGAGCACCTTTCATATGAGGAGAGGCTGAGAGATCTGGGATTGTTTAGCCTTAAAAACAAAGGTTCAGGAAGAACCTTGTTGATGGGTATGAATGTCTGAATAAAGAAAACAACATCAGCCTATTCTCAGTTGTGTAAGAGTCATAAAATCAATTCCAGAAAATTCTGTTTAAACATAATCCCCCTCATTTTTTACTGTAAGGGTAGTCAAACACAGGAACAGGTTGCCCAGCTATGTTGTATAGTTCTTGAGTATCTTCAGATACTGAGTATCTTTGGAGATGTTCCAAACCTGACTGAACACTGAGCAAGCTGCTCTAGCTGACTGATTCAAGAGCAGAGGTCAGCCTAGACAATCTTCAGAGATTCCTTCCAACCTCAAGATATTTGCTGTGATTCCATAAATGGAATCTTAAAGCCAAAGAATCTTAAATATTCTTTTAATTTTTGAGATATTTGCATAAATAAGTGATAATTTCTAAATTGACTCTCACACACCCAGGAAAGAGGAAGATATGTTTTTCTGTACCAAATAAATTGACTCTTTGTATCTGCACTACATTCCAATGTTCCCTTTGGAAATTACTGTAATGCTGCCTGCAGTGCACTGAAGTAAGACACATTAAAAACAATAAAATTGTTCCATTAAACTGTATAGGTTTATGATTGAGGTCCTGCTCTCCTAGCACTCTTAATAAGTTGGAAGAAGCAAATCCTAGTCCTAGTCTCATAGGAATAGTTATATTACCTACTGAAACTACCAGAAATATATAGTCCATTTACTGACTTTAAAGTCAACTAGGAGAGGTTTTATGCACAATTTTAGCTGCAAGACTGTAATTTCTGTCTCCATTAGTCCTATAAAAAATGACATCAAGCACTGCAAAGTAAAGACTTCATCTATCCTTGACCCTGTAGACATACAAGCTATCCTCAAATTTTGGAACCTATACATATCCCAGCCCAGACTACTTCAAGTCATAGGTCCCCTTCAAATCCTATTGCTGATTTTCTGCTTACTTTCTCTTGAAACAGCTAAACAGAAGAAACAGCTAAGTCTGTAATGGTTCCTTCTGAAATGTCTAAGCTTGTGTAAATGAATTGCTTTGAAAGACACAACCTATTATACAAATCCCACTTAACAACCATTAAAGCTAAACGAATTCTAAGCAGGAAGAGGAATTATCCTGTGGGCCACCATTAATTCACTAAGCAGCAGTCTCTTCCTTCACCTCTCTGTTTCTCTTCTGCACTTTTTTCCTCTTTAATCTTGTCAGAATGCCTGAGGAAAATAAAAACAGTTGAAAGTGTTTTCCCACAGAGAACAGAGCTGTGAAGAATTCATCTCACTATTTCCTCAAGTCAGTGTGTAGGAAACCAGGATGGGCTTGAAGGAAAGATTCTGTGGGAATAGATATGAAAATCCTAGCTCAACCATTCTGATCCTTGCTCTTCCCTATTTTTTTCACTGTCTCTTCAAAAAGTCTCTTTGGGCAGTTCACTCCTGAACAACTGCATAAAAACAGTCTCTCAACACAAAGGTCTTTTAGTTGCAGAGGCAAAAGGAGCAAGATGAGTATTTGGCACGGGCTTCCAGAATCTGGAAGGCTACCAGTAAACACTGAGCAGTTGACAGCTTTATGGTGATGTAATTGCTAAACGATAATGGTTTCAACAGCTGTGTCACAGACCAAATGTTTTACACAATCCTATTCAGGTTGTATTTATCCTAGTCCACACAATTTCAGACCCTGGAGTCTGTTTATGAGATTATTTCAAGCTCCATGACTTGCTCAACAGGAGCACAGTGAAGGTTATTCATTAGACCTAATTGATTAAGGGACTAGAGCTCCTCTGCATCTACTGAACTTAGTGAAAAGTAAATCCTTCCCCTCTGGAATGCTTCTCATGATCTGCACCCCACATAAGGCGAGTATCCCAGTCACAAAGTCTGGTTGATACACAGCCTTACAGACACAGACTACTGCTAGTACTGCTATGAATTTCACTGAAAAAAGATTGACACAGTTTTTGACATTTTCCCCTGTCCTCCAAAGGACAGCATATTTTCTTACATAAGACCACAGTTTTAATTCAGTGCAATTTCAGTCTTCAGGATAGGAGTAATTTTAAGGTATAAAAGCTGTATCACCCCAGCATGCATCCTTAGTTGCAAGGCTACTATTTAGAGCCAGTGTATGTTCTGTGCAGGTAAGCTGTAGGTAACACTCTTAGAAGTCAGATGAAGAAGATATGGAAAGACAATGCTTTGACACAAGCAGTTTGTGAAGGAGAGAAAACTTTCGTTTGCAACTCTGCAAGTGCAAGTCAGTTAACAGTGGAATCAAGCTCACGGGTATTTATTATTCCTATCTCTCTCTATTGCTGTATTAAGAGCTAGTGCTTATGGGACTTGGAAATATCATTCTTATTGGACAGCACAATTCTGTACAGCTCTGTATTGATTTCAAGGTTCTATAATTGGGTTTATATGGTATTGTAACCCAACACATCAGGCAGAACTTCTGTTATTTGCGGTTTATAGGAAGTCAGTGGCAGGAAGATGATACTTTAATCATTTTGAGCAACACACTAATGCCTTTGGAATAAAAATACTCTCTGGATCATATCCTGTGATTTCAGAGCTCTTTCCTATTTGAGTTGCTCTCACTGTTTGGGCTTTCACTTGATGTTATTCTAGCCTTTTTAAAACTAAGTATGATAATTATTAAATATTTTACTGAGCAGTGTACTGCAGCTTCAGGGAATACTGAAGGGCACTGCTATGACACTTTATTGCAGTTGACAAAGAATGTGGTAATATTTTGGGTGTGCTTGTCTTTGGAGTGTTCCCTTTACATTCTGTTACCCTTCTTATTTCCCCATTCCTGGATGCTAAAATAGATCTCTTTGTAACTGTAAACAAAACAAAATTTGAATCATGTGAATGATTCTGGATGCTCTCTGAGTAGGATGGTGTTTTACTGGAACAGAAACTCCTGTGGGCTTCCTGCACACCTGGATACAAGTGGTGAAAAATTATCTTGGCTTGCCCGTACTCTTGGCAAGACATGAAACAACATCTGTTCCCAAAGCCATTTATACACGTTAACGTAGGACTGAGCCTGATCACAGAAACTCTTAGTCCCAAGACTGCAAAAGCCTTCTGATCCAGAGACATGGCAAGAGAGGACCTAACACACAACTATCTGATTAAGAAAATTTTGTCTTGCTACAAAACCTTTATTTTAGAGCAACTTATTTTGCTCCCAATTTCTCCCAATAAAATGCATGGCAAATTGCATGGCCACTGATTTTTTGGTGGAATTTAGCACCATAGCTTTTTATTAGTATTCATAGGGAGAGCATGATTTTGTTAGGTAGTTTGCAATGTCATGCATTCATAGCATGCATTCTACACTTGTAAAACTGAGAACAGAAATTGGCCAAGTAATCAGAGTCCTTTACTGTAACTACTGCATGTTATCAAGCTTTTGTCAGTGGTCAGTTCGTTCTATGACCACTCTTTATATGTTCCTACTGAATATATACAAATACTTTTTTAAAACAGCTTTCCTTTTTCTTTTCCCAGTTTTCTGCTAGTTTTTTTTTACTGCATTTCTCAGAATAAGGTCTTTGATCTTCACTTGCTGACTCAATGACTTATGAGATTTTAAACAAGATGGACTCATTCAGAGAATTCACAGAAACCTGAAACTTATGAAATTATTCATATGTACTGAATTATGCTCTTGAGCCATTAAAAACTTTTGCTGCAACCTAGCCCCAGAGAGGAATGAGTTCAAGAAGCCAATAAAATCTTTGTTTGGGCTTTTGCTCAGTAAGCTCTCTGAAAGCCATTAAATCTTACAGTCATTTCACACATGTGCTCTGTGTACCTTCTGAATTGTCTGACTGACAAGAACAACTAAAACAGGGCTAAAGACCTTGGAAAGGAACATCAAATAATGTTTATATTTATCCTGTCACTGATGTTACTTAAGAATCATTCTTTTGATGCCACTGATTTCAGCTGCAAGAGGAGAAATTGGCTTCCCCTGGACAAACATAGAAGAGAAGCTGACTTGGACCAAATAGTAGCAAAATCTAAGCCCAATGTATGTTGGCTCAGTTCTTCAGAGCTCATGTATGACTGGTATCTTTTTCAGGCCTGAAATGTGAAGTTTCCACAGATTTCCCCAGTTATGGGAGGTGTTTTTTCACAAACTCACACCAATTAAAAAAAAAGTACTACTACTAATAATAACAATTCTCACTTTAATTTGGAAAACTAGAATGCAATAAAACATCCTATAATGTCTCTCAGTCAGACATCTCTGGCAAGAGGATCAGGCAGTCAGGCAGATGGCATTATTGAGTCTCTCCCGTTGGCTGAATATACTGTTCTTAGTTCAGGTAAGCAGTCTGGTCAAGCTGATGTTAATGCCAGTGCAGAACACAAACTTTGATAGCGAATGCAGAATTTCTTTCCATGTTTCATTATTTTTAAAGCATGAAAAGATTACAAAGACAATATCCCTGTTTACAAAAAGAGATCATGGTCTTCAGAGCCAATGTGCTTACATACTCACATACCTGCTCACAGGTATGTAACTGTGCACAGCTGCAGCTCTTCTGGGGAACTGTCAGAGGCATTGTGTCTCAGGAAACAAAAATTGGCACTGTCAAGGCACAAGATTTGCAACCAGTAGTGACCAGCAGCAATGGATTTTAACTATGAAGAACAACAAAAAAACCCCACCCCACCCAAAAACAAAAATAAAAAACCACCAAAAAAACAAAAACAAAAAAACCCACCAAAAAAACCCCCAACCAACCAAAAAGCTCCAAACCAAAACATAAAGAGTTACGGGATTTCTAAATTTATTTCTTTGTTAAGCAGTGGCTTCGATTAACACATGTGAAGAGTTTAAGAAACAGAACTACAAAAGGGTTAAAAGAGACAAAGTCCATGATTTCCTGGATGAAAGTCATCTTTAATCCAGGATGAGAAAAAAGTTGCGGGGCATCTAGTAAATTTCCCGTTGAAAAAGTCATTCTTTAGATGTTTATTCTGAGGCTTCTTGCATCTCCTTCTGAAACACCGGGTACTGGCCTCAAGGTCAGTCTATTACTCTGTGCTATCCTTAGCATGTGATGAACTCTTTCTGGTTGGCTGTAGGCTTGGAAAGAAGTGGAAAAAAGATGTATTTACTTCCTTTACCTCCATAATTACAGCAAAAATATACTGTCTTTACTGACACCTTAGGTGTCAAACTATGAGTTAAAGACAAATAAAGACCAAGCATATTTTGCTGCAAAATTGCATTTATTCTTGCCATTTTTATCTGGATATCCCCTGTTCAGTTTGTGGTGAAGGAAGATGAAAACCATCATGTTGCACTTCCGATCCGTTAACCAGGGGATGTTTAGAAAACACCTGTATTTTGATCCTCTTCAAAGCTCCAGACGTCACTGCTAGGAATATTTTATGACTTCCAGAACTCCATGCTCTCTAGCATTGGCATCTTGCAATTGTTTTCAATCTTTCCTTTCCCAGAGATCTTTATATACATGATTCCTAACAGCTAGAGGCATAATAAACCTTTATTGGATTGTTTTCTTTTGGAGAGCATAGTTTGATTACACTGTATTCAAATTTTGCAGCAATTGAAAATACACAGAATATAGGTCTGAGTACATATTATTCTAATGTAACTTCTTGAAGGTCTAGTGACTGAAAGGCAGCTGTCATAAAGCCATATAACTAGTATTTTCTACCAGCAATTGCCTGGCTTTTTTTACTGCCTTTATGTACTTCAGTTGCTTAAAAATCTTTTTATGTACCTTTATTGATGCTGATATGTATTCATTATACTCTGATGTCAGTGCCTGTGTTTTGGTATTCCTGCTTATTGAGTATTCATTACTTGACCCAATAAAGTTGTAAGATTATCACTTAAAAAGTGAGTTAGAGTCAGCTGCCATAAATCTGTTTGTGATCCCCAGAATGTGAGCACAATCAATCAGCAGTTCCAGCCAGCAGACTTTAATGAATCATATGCTTTGGTCTACTTTTGGTGGTTGTATAAGATACATTAATCAACAATCCATGCATGTTTAGAAAATACTAGAATCAGTCAGCCTTTGCTTTGAGATTTTAATTTTTCACATTGCTTTGATGATTATAACATCATTTGGTACAGAGGATGGTTTGCTCATCATGGTCTGATGATTTGCTTATGATTTAATCAAGCACTAAATTCAGAGAGGAATGTGACTGCATCTGGCTTCCCCTACTATTTTTAAAGAGATGGGGGGCAGTCAGTATTCCAGGAACATGACAGCTTTGCAATCATAGTGCTTATATTTAAGTTTTTTGTAAAGAGGTTCATTATGTGAAGTGTTTATGCTAAGGATGATTATGAAATCAGTGGTGAATAAGGGACTGCCGTTGCCATTTATGAAGTCTTAATGGGACCCCAGACCACTCTTGCAATGTCCAGCACAGCAGAGTACCAAGACAGTGGCAAGGTGGTCTCCTGAAAAACTTCATATGCCTTTTGAGGAGCTGGTAGTACAAGGTGTCTGCTCAGAGGAGATGGATTTCAGTGACTACAGTCAGAGAGAAAAGCACCCTGGCCTGACTCATATAGAGAGAAAATTGCCTTAAGATCCTACAAGAATTTAAAATATCAGTATACAAGTTTTTAAATCCTTTTCAAAGTATTGGGAAAGGGGGTTTTTGTTTGCATGAAATTTAAGAGTAATATGAGATTGTTCACAAAAAATCAATGGTAATCTCTGCATATAGAGCTATCTAGAAGACATGTTAATGATGAAAAGGAAATTGACTTTGTAAGATTTTTGTTGAAAAATGTTGCAAAGTAATGTTGGCTTTATGACTGTTCATCTCTTGCCAGTGTACCTTCCAGGTTCCTTATTTATTATCCTATTTAATACTTAATCTATGCCCAATATCCATTGCATGTAGCAGCTAAAAGTCCAGACATCATTGATCATTTCTGAACTATGTGGTTCCAGAAGTAATTTTCTGACTAATTATCACTACTTTGGCTTCACCCATCAGGTGTGATCTAACTAAAATTACTATCTTATCAAGATAAATGCGACCAAAACATCCTTTCCTATTTCTCACGAACAAGCTGTGACATGTAAAATGTTACACATGATGCTCCTCTGACTGACATTAACATTCTCCAACAGAGTCTGTAGAAATGGATGGGCACAGTTTTAGTCACTTTGTCTCATGGCCTAACATATTGTCTTAAAACATATCTTAAAATGGAATTTTGCTATGATACCAGACCATGGACATGGGTGTCTGAGGCTCATATCTATCCTGGTTATTCTACAAATCACTACGTCCCACCAGCCTCATTATGTTGTATTATTGTAAGAGCCTTTCAGGTAGCAAATCTATTATGATAAATGTCTATGTGAAGATGGCAACTTCTTGTTGAATAGACTTGCTCCCTGTATATATTCCTTTTGTACCTGTTTTTAGGGAAACATCTTTTTGCTAGTTTTTATTTCTATTTGTCTTTCAATGCCTGAAAAAAGTGATATGCTTTCTTTCATGTTATCAGTCTTTTTGATCTAGCAGACAATCATTTACTGCAGAAGCTAAACAGAATTCCCTGGGAGTTGTTACAAGAATGGGACTGAGATGGTACATTTGTAAAGGAAGAAAGGGAATTAGTCACTTAGTGTAACTTATTGGCATTAGTAGGTAGACGTGCTGAAGCCTCGGGCCACAAGTTGTAAACTTTTTCCTAGATATGCTGAGCTCTTTATCTACTTAGGTAAGGGGAGGTTGCACACTGGTTCACGGTGGAAGATAAGGAAGCAAGGAAGGTCACTACCTCTGTCAGCCTTAGATATAGGAAGAGAAACAGTCTGCCTAGAGACAGTGAAGAGAACCAGCAGAGAACAAGAAGACTCCAGACACTAGTAGAAACATTGAAGCAAACTGTCACATGAGGGGTGGGAAACTTAGCTTATAACAGTATAATTCCTATGGATTCCTTTGGGGTACTCAGCTTGAGCCAAACCTAGTGTTTTACCACTCAAATATTAAATTATTTCTTCCTCGTATCAGACATCTGAGACTACTGTGGGAAACCTAGGATGGAGACATTTCTTTAACACATTTACATAGATGCCAATGAGCATCCTAATTTATCCTGCAGAATTTTGTTTCCTGTGGCAATAGAAAGGAATCTCAGTTTGGCTCAGACTCCAGATTGTATTTCGAGGGATGACATCTAAACTGAAAGCAAGAACTATTTTGACTATTCTTTCATCAAAAGCTTAAGCTTGGTTCTTCATTAATTTTTTGTGCAATTAGAACACAACAAAGCTTTATGAACTATAGTTCAAGCAATCAATTGTTTTTAATATTTGTTAATGCATCATACTACCAATACATATTCCCCTTTACAAAGTCCAAGAGAGAAGTCCTTACCTTTGCAACCCATTCTGCCTGGCAATGGTAAAAGCAAAAGAAGAACACTCTAGAAGTCTTTTCACAAGAATGACACAGGTTGACAGAATCACAGAATGGGTCCGTTTGGAAGGGACAACAGTGGGTCATTTGGTCAAAACTCCCTGCTGAAGCAGGGTCATCCTAGAGCACATGGCACAGGATTGCATCCAGATAGTTTCTGAGTATCTCCAATGAGGGAGATTCCACAACCTCTCTGGGAAACCTGTTCCAGTGCTCGGTCACCTGCACAGCAAAAACATTCTTTCTCGTGTTCAGGTGGAACGAGCTCTGCAGACAGCTCACTCTTGGACAGGTCTAGTAGTGGAAATTACCCATTTTGTTCCTGCCCATAGAAGCTTCTAATAGACAAAAAGAAGTGTGAAGGTTCCTTTTTTTTTCCTTTGTTTTGTTCAAACTTCATGATTCATGCCTGAAAACTTTCTCACATATGGTGAATTTTCTATAGCTTGTGGTGAAAACAGTGCTCCATCTGTGAGAGAGCACAGGGAGAGTGCTAACAGGAAGGAGCTATCTGTTTACTGTCACTTTTGGCAGTGTAGATTATAAGGGTCTCTGAGCCCTGCAAGGAGTGTTTTTGCAGTTTGCTTAACTATGACCAACAAAAGAATGAGTTACCAAATCAGCAGAACTAAAAAAAAAAAAAAGAGCAATCTGGCAAGTATTGCCACTATTGGAAATGGCCTCAAGTTGCATCAGGGGAGGTTTAGACTCGATATTAGGGAAAAAAACTTCACCAAAAAGGTTGTAAAGCACTGGAACAGACTTTCCACGAAGTGGTCAAGTCACCACCCCCAGAACTGTTCAAAAAATGTGTGGATATGGCACTTCAGGACATGTTTTAGTGGTCAACATGGTGGTGGTTCTGGATTGGACTTGATGATCTTAAAAGTCTTTTCCAACCTTTATGGTTCTATGACCCTTTGATCCTAAGAGCTAGGATTTTGAACATGATAACTGACAATATGAGGTGACTGCAGAATATGGGACAGCAGCAAGGAACGGTGGCCTTTTCCCTGTGATTTCTCTTCAGGGAAAACATCTTTTTTCTACCATGGTTTCTATGTAAGTTTGCATCAGAACTGCTTCTGATAGGGAGCTGAAGCAACACATGTTGCTTCTCACAAGGTCAACAATGAGCAACTGACCATTCTTAGTGTGCGATGTTCAGCTTGGTGCCACCCTCATCACTCAAAAAATGGATACGTGTTCTTCTCAAAGACCTCATCGTTGTTGGATGAGATACTGTGTGGAGATGGAAACAGGCTGACTCCAGAAAGACTGAGCTTTCTTGGCATCTTAGATGCCTTCTAGTCAGCACTCAAAGTTGAATGTGTTGAGAGAAAGCAGTTCTAGTGTGTCAGTGAATCATCTACATGGAACTGCAGATGCAGGCCAAGAATCCAGAATCTAGTGTTCAATTTTATATAGAATAACACAAATCATATGTGGAAAAACCCTAAACCATGAGGATTACTCCATGTCTTCAATGTTACAGCATTTGTTCTCTACAGTACACTTGCTATTAATTTTCAGTACTGCTGACCACTATTTATTGACTTGGAAGGGTTTAAGTATTAGATTAAATTTCCATTCTTTACTCATCTCTGCCCAGTCGCAAAGGCTGGTGATTGCAGCTATGCTCTTTTTTAATTCCTTTAAGTTATTCCTATGATATGCAGAGTTCAGCTTTATTATGTTATTAATTAAATGTCTTCAGTTACTCAGCAACACCACAGTAGTGTATAGCATTTTGTAAATGAATTCTTGTCTTGGTTTCATATGTGAAAGAGTTCATTTTCCTCTTAGTAGTTGGCACAGTGCTGTGTTTTGGATTTACATGAGAAAAACATTGATAACATGCTGAGGTTTCAGTTGTTGCTATGTCGTGTTTACTCTAAATCAAGAAATTTTCAGTTTCCCATGCTCTGCCAGCAAGGAGATGCACAAGAGACTGGGAGGGAGCTTGGCCAGGACAGCTAACCCGAATTGGCCAAAGGGATATTCTACACCATAGAATGTCATGCTCAGGATGTAAACTGGGGAGAGCTGGCCAGGAGCTGTTGATTGCCACCCAGGGATGGGCTGGGCATCTGTCAGCAAGAGGTGAATGACTGTATTGTGCATCACTTGTAGTATTATATTTCATTTTGTTTCAGTTACAGAACTTTTCCTATCTCATTTTATCTTGATCCTCCTCCCCCACGGGGAAGGTGGGGCCAAGGCAGCTGGGGTGTGAGAGAGCAGCTGCGTGGAACCTCATTGCTGGCTGGGGTTAAACCACAATAATTTTTTATGTTAAACACATCCTGCTTTCATACCTTCTGTGGTGAATATAAACCCTAATATGGTTCCCAGTTCAGTCCCTGTGAAATGAAAACAGTTGCTAAGGTAGTCAATTAAAAGGAGCTTAAAATAGGAAAAGATAGCATTTTTAGGACAGGAATATTTTTAGGATTTTTTATTTTCTTTTCTTTTTGTCTTCCTTTTCTTCATCTGGCTTTGGTTTTCTGAAAAGGTATGTATCTTCAGAGATTAATGTAATCAAGCTAAAGAACAATGTTTTGTTCAATTTCAGCCCATATCTGTAGGGATTTTGAACAGAACTCTTGCATCATTGAATGACTCAAGGTAAAGAAGACTGACTCTTACTGCCCTGTCATTATTGTCTAAGCTGAGTGCTATGAAAATAGTAAATGCTTGGTTCTGACACTAAAAAAACTGTTTAAAATCATCACCCTTTTTATTTCCCCCTAATTCATCTTAGGGTATTATTAAAGTTATCAGACTCCATTTTGATTATGGCATCACAATGGTATTTGTTATTCTTACCCTGCTTCTGCAGAGTTTCCATTCAACAATATTTATTGTCCCTACGTGTTGCTGGCAGAGTTTACTGTTTAGTTGTGGTGTGTATTAGCACCATCCCGTACAGCTTGTGTCTATTCTTTAACTAGAATATTCTCTGAGTTCATAAATTATATATATATATATTTTAAAGCCTAGAGGTTATCAGCTATAAGACATTTTCATTTAAATGTATTATGGTCATAATGGTCCCTTCATGCCCTCCTTATACACAGCCCAAAACCTTTAGCAGTGATAGACTATACCATGCTACATGGGATATTAAAAAAAAATTTAATGGATTGGATTCTTAGTAGTGCTGTTCCAGTTTACACCACTGAAGCTGTTGCCAAGGGTCTTTTCAGATATCTTTAAAGGTAAATTCATGTTTTATACGACAGCTTTTTAATACAAGTTTTTTCTTCACTTTGCTTTAAAGATGCTTATTTCTGGAAACCTCACTGAAAGTTTCTTAAACATTCTCTACTGTTTATATTACAGGATGTCTGGCTATAGATTGCTTTTAAGCACACAACTCTACTGCAATGTTGAGGGAGAACAGGTTGCTTGCCTTTTAGATTTGCTTTTTTATTAGCTTTATTTTAGCTCTCAGGAGAAGTATTTTCAGATACTCTATTTGCTCTCTTCGACCTGTTCTGACTTAAGTAGAAGTTTTTGCCTGAAAGAGCCAAAATTTGTTCACCTTTAATTGCCGCTTGCATCATGCTACCAGAACTTTGTGTAAGTTGAATTGAAAAACTTCACTTTTCGGTTTGGAAAGATTAAACGACTGAACAGAGTATAGTGGAGAGAAGCAGGGGTTGAATGTCTGTAGTTCACATTGCATAGGTAGTTGGAGTGCTTACATCTTATCCAGTTTTTGGTTAAATATGAGAGTACAATCTGAAGTACCTTGCTGAGATGTCCATTCTAGGTATTTTCTGTAAATATCTACCTTTGTACAGCATTACAAACAGTGAAGGATATTTGAGAATCTGAATGAAGACTCTTTAACAGCAACACAACCAACCAAAGAATTATGTTTCCTAGAGGTCAATCTCCTTCACGCCAACAAATGGCAGAAAAAGATTGAGAATTAGTTTATGTCTGCATAGATTTAGGTTTGACTGAAGTCAGTGGAAAAACGCATGACTTTTAGGGAAGTCAGTATTTTAAGATAACGTTTAGTCAAATTAGTCAGATTTTTAAGACCAGGAGAAACCAATAAAATCTTTTCTGGTCTACTCCAAAATGCAGACTGTAAAATTTAATTCCCGGATATTTGTGCTGAATCTGTTCTGATTGCTCTTACAAATATATTTGGCTGAAACTTGCGAAGTAATTTAGCTGTTGCACAAGAATGAATAACATCTAGACCCTTGGCTGAATTGTGTGGGCTCTGCAAGGAGACAGGACAGGAATAAAAGTTGTAAAGGTATATTTTTGTCTTTGAGGTAAATAGATCTGACTCTGAATAAACACAGCAATCAAATCTGTTGAGTAGGAAGGTGCAATTTTTATGTAATCACTTTTGGAATAGAACTTCCAATATTCTATCCAGTTATCCAGTTTTTAGTTAAGTAAGTGAATACAATCTGACTTTAAGTACCTAATGTCCATTTAAAGTATTTTCTGCAAAATAATGCATTCAACATTTCCACTTGAACTTTCAATATAAACCTGAGTGCTCTCATATCTCCTTGTTCTTATGGGAGCAATTTAAATTTTGCTGTCAACTTTTTTAGGGTTTCACAACTTCAGCACTGTCATCTCTTCCTAAACACTTCTCAAGACTTTGTGGCTCTTGAGCCTAATGTGAAGTGTGTCTCTTTCTTCTTTCTTTATCCCTTTATTTGGCTTGCTCTGTTTTTTGTTTGCCCACTGAAGATGCACGTTGTCTTTGAAACAACACATAACTCATGCGGAACAACAAACTGCCATTGAGATTGAGAGCATTGTGTTCTTAAAGAACTCTTTGCACTTGCCTTCTCTGATCTGTGTGCCTTAGATCAGAAGTTAAAAACTTGAGTGCACCACTGCATGCAATTCTTCCTCTTTCCCACTGCATTTGACAGGTAGAAACTGTTTATATTTAACTTTGGGCATTTATTTTGTTCAAGCATACAGCTCTCAAAGAGATATTATACTCCTCTTTGAAATCTGCTTGTCAGCCTCATTTCTCTGCACTTGGTTGACTTCACCTGTTCTCTATTAACTGCAACATTAACTGATTTTACATGGGCTAATTTGCATAAACTGTCAATGGAATTTTAGCTTTCCCCTCCCAAAATCCAACATAAAACTCTTGTCCATAACTTCTAGTCTGTTTTCAGGCTTTCACATGGACCCCAATCAATTTCCTTACTCCTAACTTTGCCAATACATGCAGGGATACCGGGATGAATTTTCTCTAGTTTTCTGACAGTGCAACTCTTACTAGGAATTGAAAGATCCTTTGTTCTTTAGTTGGTGAGTTTCAGAACAGAAACCAATTTTAACACCTCCTACCTTCACTATAAACAGCCCAAAACTTTCTTGCAACAAATATCAAATCAGGATTAAAAAAAAAAAAATCAGAAAACTAGTCAGTGGCTTAGTTAGCAAAAATATTAAAATTTTCCTAGTATTTATTTTCCAGAAAATTCTCACAAAGGTTTGGATTGGGTTGGTGTTGGTTCAGTTTTTGGTGTGAAATTTCAAAGGCATACAGTGAATTTGTTTTTAACTGATGTCTCCCATGCGCAGGATAACAGTGCCAGTGGAAAGGAAGGGAAAATGGCAGAACATTGCAATCAACACGCATTTGTTTATTTTACAGTAAATTCTGTTTTGTTTCTAGTGTATTTTTCCTGGAAAAGCCACCAAAAACCCCATGCAAGCCCCACATCACCCTGTCTTGTATCAGCCCTTGAAGTGTAGGGGCTGCCTTGCTCTGAGAAAAGGTGTCTCTGCTCATTGTTAATGTTTCACCATGTGAGCTGACATCTCTAAATCCTTTAAAGCTTCTGCAGGACTTTAGGTGGTGTTGAACGTCCAGGCAAGGACAGAGTGGTGATGTTAAAACAGAGAGGGATATTTGTCCTGGTTTCAGCTGGGACGGAGTTATTTTCTTAGTAGGTGGCACAGTGCTGTGTTTTGAATTTAGTATGAGAATAACGTTGATAATACACTGATGTTTTTGTCATTGCTAAGAAGAGCTTACTCTAAATCAAGAACTTTTCAGTTTCCCATGCTCTGTCAGCAAAAAGGTGCACAAGAAGTTGGGAGGGAGCATGGCCAGAACAGCTGACACGAACTGGCCTGAGGGATATTCTGTACTAGAGAACATCATGCCCAGTACATATGCTGGGGAGAGTTTTGCCAGAAGCCACCAAATGCTGCTCAGGTGTAGGCTGGGCAGTCAGTGGGTGGTGAGTATTGTGCATCACTTGTTTTTCTTGGGTTTTAATTTGCTTTCTCCTTTTCCTTTTAAAATTATTTTTGCCATGACTGCTATTATTATTAAACTGTTCTTTTCTCAACCCACGAGTTTTACATTTTTCCAATTCCCTTCCCTATTCCATTGTGGGTGGGAGAAGCATGAGTATGTGGCTGTGTAGTACTTAGTTGCCAGCAGGGGTTAAACCACGACAGTCCTTCATGGTGCCCAGTATGGGGCACAAAGGGTTGAGAAAGAAACAGATCTGACCAGAGCATGTTAAAACAGAATGCTTTAAGCATTCATTTTATTAGTTCAATAGTCACTGGTCAAACTCCTGATTTATTTGCTCTCAGAGTTTCTGCCTGTGTGCTCATATAATACCTTACTTGATATATGTGTTCTCTGTTGTGGTGACTATCCTTCTTGGGGTCTGGGCTAAGGTTGTCATTTTGTTGTTCTATGCAATACTGGCTTATGATTAGATAGAGTCACTGGTTGTGGAACTAATCTGGTATGTGTGATCCGTGTGCTCAGCATCGCTGTCACCTCTGTGTTTCGAGAGCCATCTATTGGGAACTATTAATAATTACACTTTTTGCCTTGAAGAGCCAACCTAGGGGAGAACCAGCCTCCCTCCCTCCCTCCCTCCTTCCTTCCTTCCTTCCTTCCTTCC
>NW_008238359.1:29879-36865 GCF_000691975.1 Corvus brachyrhynchos
TTCCTTCCTTCCGAATTCCTTCCTTCCAAATTCCTTCCTTCCTTCCTTCCTTCCTTCCTTCCTTCCTTCCTTCCTTCCTTCCTTCCTTCCTTCCTTCCTTCCTTCCTTCCTTCCTTCCTTCCTTCCTTCCTTCCTTCCTTCCTTCCTTCCTTCCTTCCTTCCTTCCTTCCTTCCTTCCTTCCTTCCTTCCTTCCTTCCTTCCTTCCTTCCTTTATGTCTGTAGAATGGGATAAAGTTCCTGTAGTGGACATAAAAAACACGCTGGGGAAAACAGTCTGGGTTATTCCTGCCTCAGGCAAAGGCAGCCCCATCCACAGGATTGCTTTAACTCAGAAGCCAGAGTGCCCTCAGTTGCTAAAGTGGAAGGATGGGGAGGGCTGTTGTGTGCCTCAAGGGGATTTGATTTGGGGTAAGGATAGCCAATCAATTAAATTACATTATGTTAATTGCTAGATAGCACTGTATATTATGACTTCTACAGCAGCTATATTCTCATCATCACACTGGAATCTGAACCTCCCTTCCTTTTGCTTGCCACATTAATGAAAACTGACTTGGATGAAACTGGACAAGGGCAGCGGTGATGGAATCAGAACCGAATTCAACATGCAACAATTCACACACCATCTTTGCTGCCTTGAAAGATTGTTATGACAAATGGATCCCGATTTCATGGACTAAATGAACTCAATAAATGGTCCATAGACTAAGAGAATATATCTGTGTGCATGTATCAAAAAACAGGAAAGATGATAGGGTATTGGAAGTGTGGCATGACCTGCATTATATGGAGTAAGTGGTGGATGCTGTACTGGTTTTAGCTGGGATAGAATTATTTTTTCTTCTTAGTAGCTAGCACAGTGCTGTGTCTTGGATTTAGTGTGAAATAATATTGCTAACACACCGATGTTTTAGTTGTTGCTAAGTAATGCTTACTTTAAATCAAGACATTTTCAATTTCTCATGCTCTGCCAGCAAGCAGGTACAGAAGAAGCTGGGAGGGAGCATGGACAGGACAGCTGACCTTAACTGGCCAAAGACACATCCCATACTATGGAATGTTATTCTCAGTATATACATGGAGGAGAGCTGGCTGCGAGCCACCGATCTCTGCTCAGGGATGGGATGCGCGTTGGTCAGTGGGTGGTGAGTGACTGTATTGTGCATCACTTGTTTTCCTTTTTCCCTTTTAAATTATTTTTCACTATCATCATCATCATCATCATCATCATCATCATCATCATCTTTTACTTTATTTCAATAATTAAAGTGTTCTTAACCTGTGAATTTTACCTTTTCCCAGTTCCCCTCCCCATCGCGCTGAGGGGAGAGGAGGGGGCATGTGGCTGTGTGGTACTTACTGAGTGGCTGGGTTTAAAACACAGCAGTATTGCAGACATGGAAGCAGAGAAGCACATGATAAAGAACTGAGGAGAGAGCAGTGGGAGATGAGGGTGAATAAGGTTAATTCATCTTTTGGGTGAGTTGAGTGGCAGTGACAGGAACATGGGTTTGGATTTCTGTTTAGGAGGTGTAAAAATATGTGATGTAAGGGTTTGGAGCTGGTAAGATAGGAGATGTAGGATCACACAATATTTCCAGTGAAATTTCTGCTTCTTCTGCCCTCTCAAAGGCACATAAAATCAGGAGTGATCTGTAAGATCATTTTAGAGACAACAGTGTGTTGTCTTTGTAGTATGGTGCATGTTTCTCAGGAATTCTTCAGTCACGCCAAAATAGCATATGTATGGTATCTAGAAGCAGTTAACCTGCTAGACCCACTTGGCTTAGAAGAGAGTCGTAGAAGGAGTTGTGAAACCAGAATGTCTAATACAATAATCTTGGAAGAAGGATTGGGAAGGATTCCTGTTTTCATGATAAAATTTCAGTAGCATGGCTAACTGATTAATTAATTAGTATTTATGAGTGTCCTTATCTAAGCATATGTGGCATACCAAGAATATTTGGTGCAAGAACATAATGCAGGATTGGGAACAGTTATGAAAGAAATATTGGTGTTGAGGGGGAAGCAATAACTAAAAATGTACTGTTGTGGTGTAACCTGGGTAGGCAGCTAAGCACCACCCAGCAACTCGCTCACTCCCCTGCAGTGGGATGGGGGAGATGAACGGAAGGGTAGAAGTGTGAAAACTCATGGGTTGAGATAAAGATGGTTTAATAGGTAAAGCAAATGCTGCATGCACAAGCAAAGCAAAAAAAAAGGAGTTCATTCATTACTTCCCACCAACAGGCAAATATTTTGCCATCTCCAGGAAAGTAGTGCTCCATCACACATAATGGAAAGACAAACACCAACACTCTGATCTACCCCCTTTCTCCTTCTTTCCCAAGCTCTTATTGCTCAGCATGATGTTATGTAGTACAAACATCCCTTTGGTCACTGGGGTCAGCTGTCCTGGCTCTGTCCTCTCCCAACTTCTTCCACACCCCCAACCTACTCATGGAGGTCCATATGAGAAACAAAAAAAGCCTCAATCTTGTGTAATTGATACTCAGCAATAATGAAAACTGTGGTCACAAATCCAAAGCATAGCACCATAACCTATTGTGAAGAAAATTAACTCTCTCTTAGCCCAAACAATGAGTACTTATAAAATTTTAATCATATTAGTTGTTAGTAGAACATCTGCAAATAATGAATATTCATAAAAATCATGGACTTTTCTTCTAGCAGTTCCTCAAGAGTCAAAATTTTCTCCCATTCCAAAAGGAGAAATAGACAGAGTTTGTGTTTCTTTTGGAGATATTAACTATTGACCAAACCTAATCTATTGCTTGTTTTCATCAAAGGGAACTGTTATCCTGTACCTTGGAGCTCTTTGGATCATGCTAACTTTAGACATATTGTCTAGCTGCAGATGGTTCATTTTATTTAGAATGCAGAAATAGAAGGCATTCATTTAAATGCAAATTTGCCACTATGTCCTATGGAATTTCCTCTCACTGAACAGTGTTGTGAACATTTACTGTGACTGGAAAAATACTGACACACATGTATGCCTGCCCCTATTTTCCTGCAGTAAAGTGCAAGAGCTGTTAATCATTATAATTTGTGACAAACAACTGCCAAGAAGAAATCTTACATTAAACTTCTTGACATACTGATGTATGAGTGGGGGATATATGCCCAGCTTAATGTTTTAATTAAAAGCAGAACATTAGACTACTAGCTTTTTGTAGAATCAAAAATTCACATTTTCTGCATTTTTCTTGACTGATGCAGAGGTTTTCAAAAGATGATAACCAAATTTAATATTTCGTGACAGATAATTTACATCTTTTCAATGTCCCACCTTCTCACAGTTGTCAAATCTTTCATATTTCTTTCAAGCAATGTCATGAGTCTGATTGCTTTAACAAATATTAACCAGATTACATCACATCACTTGTTTCTCCGTTCATGTGGTATCAGCATTGCAGAATGAATCTCTGAACCTCAAGGTATTGTGACATTAATGTTTTCAAAGAGACTATCAATGTGTCTGTGTTTTTTGTTTAGTTGGTTTCATCTGTATTGGGTGTCTTGCTTGGTTTAGCTTATTTTGTTTTTCCTTTGAAACAGGAGCCTGGAGGCATCTAACAGCTTTAGGACTAGGTATGCTCAATGTCATGTGGTGTCAATGTTGCTTCTAGCTTCATTTTTCTCTTACGTATTCTACAAAAATATCCCCTCTTATGTGTTCTACAAAACCATACAAGAATAAAGCCAACTTACTCATGAAGTGTGTCTGTTTGGTTGTGTGGCGGCCTGGGTTCTGATCTTACACTCACTCTGAAATATTTATTTTGTTTATCTGCTTAGTGTGGTTTAGTTTCAATCACATAAGATTCCTGATTTCTTGAACAAACTGAGCACTTAGTCCTGCAGATAAACCTTAACATGCCACTCTAGTCAAAGCTACACTGGGCCTGGAATTTAAGCATATATTTAGGAACTTTGCAGAATAAAAGCCCATAATTGTGTAAGAAACAATACTTTGGAAAATGCTGTTTGATATTACATTCTTTCATCCCTTTCCCCTTGTATCATATTTTGAGAATAAAATCAATTTACTGTCCAAAAAATCTTCTAGGTATCACTTGGTAATATAGTTTTCCTGGTTTCTGTGTACATGGAATATTTGTAAGGAGTACGGATATTGAAAAAATACCCCAACATTTTTCAGAGAATTAAATACCATAGAATACAATAAATCATACTCTAATTAAAATTCGAGGTGTTAAGATTAGCTAGATGTTCTCCGAGTTGGGTAGTGTTCCCCATTTCCCCCTTTCTGCATTATTTCTTTACTGTAACATCCATTTTTTAACCTGTGAAGTCCTCATGTTTGATTTTTAAGGCCATGTCCTGGAGGAATTTTGATGTAAAAGTTCTAAACTCCCTTTTTCACATCAGTAGCAAATGTAATAAATGAAGCAGAGCTTGACACCAGAACTCTGCTATCCCACTGGAGATGTTTCCAACACTCCTCAGTGTAGATCAGAAAGACCATATGCACTCTGGTAACTTCCCAGGTTCTCCCTCACACTGCTAAGTATGGAAGGAATTTCTCTCCTCTCCCAGCAGGTGTGTCTTTGGACTCTCTTCCAGTCTGTCATGCACCTCTTTAGAGTAATCTGTGAGGGAGTAGCACATGCTGTACAAAACACTCACTGAATCATTACCTGAGCAAGCTACACTTTACATCAGTGTACTTGTTTATGCTTTTATTTATTCTAAATTATTTATTTATTCTAAATTATTATTGAAGAAGATCAGATGACATTCATGTACATTGTCCCCAGGCAACAGAAAGCCCATGCTCTGAAGAATTTACAGTCAAAATAGACAAACCAGGGTGGGGAACAGAAGAACTCTCTTTTAGCATATGAGCACAAAAAGCCTTGTACGAGGTCCACATCTCCACTTCCTTCCCTTATTTTGTACAACACATAATGTGTCACATGTGTTAATCTGTGACAGTGCCATCATTGCTCTGAACACAAAATCATGCATCAGCCAAGATACAGATTTCACCGTTATCATACAGGCACCTCTTTGCTTAATTAGGTGACAACTCTGTGGTTGTAATAAACTATTTTGTGTCAGGATAAAACAGGTCAAAGGGGAGTGCTTTTGCAATGTGGATAATTTCAGTGCACTAAGTTCGTGACTGAAGTTTGTAGATAAAATATAAAATATAGGTTGTAGATAAAAATAGATAAAAATAGAACAGTAAAAACTGGGGAGGAGTCCAGTTTGATTGCAAAATGCAGCAGCATCAAAAATTCCGAACATTGATAAAAATTCAAACATTGGGGTCCATGTTTCCTGTACATGCTGCTTTTCAAGGAAAGGGAAAATTATGCAAAACTGCATATTTTGATGGTCAGTTAAGATACAAAGGCAAGAAAATCCAATGAGAATTCTCTTGTTTGACAAAAAAATCTATTTTACCATCACAGTCTTTTAATTGCTGGAGGATGTATTGCTTCAAGAAAACCATCTTGAAAGTGAAGCCTCCTCTGTGTTAAAACATGTAGATCTGTCTGTGGTAAACTGTGACAGCCCTGTGAGGCACCACTTTGCATTTTTTAGCTACAATCAGCCTATGAAAATGCAATCTTGAGCTATGAGCTAGAACCCCCCTGTCAGAGCTAAACCACTTTCTTTGCTCATATTGCTTTGGATGAAGTACAACAGTCATATCCATCTCTTGGAAGGCCGGGTCCCAAAGATCTTGCCTAGCTTTCCTAAGAACTTAAAATATATCTAATTAGGCAAATGACTTGGGGAAACTTCAGTCAGTTTTGAGATTAAGAACTCATGATAAATGAAGGATGTGGAAAAACTAGGAAAAGGTCCAGCAGAGGGATGCTAAAATGGTGTAGGGCCTAGAACACATGATCTACAAAGGATATATTTAGTTTGGTAAAGGGAAGATGAAAACCAATATATAACAATCTCCTGAAGTAATTCCAACAACTCTTTTTCATTTTTTCTTTTTCTCTTTTTTTTCCTTCACTTTTTCTTTTTCTTCTGCTTCTTCATCTGCTGCTGCTGCTGCTTCATGCACTGCTTCTGCTTCTGCATCTGGTTCTTCTTCATCTGCTTCTGTGACTTCTGTCTCTGCTTCTACTTCTTCTGCTTCTGCTTTTTCTTCCCCTCCTGCTTATTCTGCTGCTGCTTCTGCTACATTCCCGCTCCTTTTTCTTCTTCTTCTGCTTCTTTTGCTTCTGCTTTATCATCATCATCTTCTTTTTCTTCTCCTCTTCCTCCTCTAGTAGATGTTATGTCCACTAACCATGATTGTTAGTGTGCTGTTTTGTTGGGTTTTTTTAATGTAAGCAAGGCTTATACCATTCCTTTCTCGATTTGTCTTTACCAGATGAAGCATTCCAAATACCTTTGATCTATCCTGCTGTCTACTTAAAGGCATCTGCAACTCTCTGGAGGGAAAAATTAAATTATTTATACATTTTAAAATCACTGTGTATAGGCAAAGAGAATTAGAATCACTGTGAAAGACACATAAATTAAAATTGTGAATGCAGCTATTTGTTTCTTATTTAGATGGGGTTTTTCAAAATTCTGAGCAGTAGTTCTGCTTTCATAAGTGGATAATCTAGAGAAGGATTATCTAGAGCATTATGATGGTGGATAGAACTGCCTTCCAGAGGGACCTTAGCAGACTGGAGAAATTACACAGGCTCCATTAAGGTACGTGAAAGCCCTCCATCTGTGACTGAAGCCCACATGCCCATGATTGACAGTGCCTTGCTAGAGCCTTTTCTGGGAACAAGTTGGCCTTCACCTTCTCAGTCCAATTCACTGTGAGGACCATGGAAAGTACACACAGGTACCTGTTGGCCTGGTGTGCTGGTTTGGGCTGAGACACAGCAAATTTTCTTCATAGTAGCTTCTGTGGCTCTATGCTTTGGCTTTGTGACCAAAACAGTGTCAATAATACATGAAACTTCTGTTC
>NW_008238359.1:36912-96197 GCF_000691975.1 Corvus brachyrhynchos
GCAGCACTTACACAACATCAAGGCCTTTTCTGTTTCTCACACAGCCCTGTCAACGAGTAGCCTGGGGCTGTGCAAGAAGTTGGGAGAGGACAGAGCCAGGACAGCTGACCCCAATGGCCAAAGGGATGTTCCATACATATGGCATCATACTCAGTATACAAAGCCAGGGAAAAGGAGAGAGGGTGGAGATTCAGAGTTACCATGTTTGTCTTTCCAAGTAGCTGTTCCGTGTCATTAAACCCTGCTTCCCTGGAAATGTCAGGACATCTGCCTGTTGACTGGAATTAATGAATGAATTCCTTATTTTTGCTTTGCTCAGTTTTTGCTTTATCCTTTTTCTTTTCCCTATCTCTTTTCAAATTTTTTATTACTCATCAGGCCTGTGGGGAGTAAGAACCATCTTTTGATTCTCATGTTTTTGCACAGTGGAAAAAAAAATATCTCTTGTATCTGCAGTTGCTTTAATGATTTCTTCACAGTCAAAGCATTTTAAAGGGAACACAGTATACATCATAATTAGACAATCTCTCTCTGATAAAACTTTAGTCTTTGAAGAAGGAACAAATTTTTTTTTTCCAAGTATAGCTACTTGTGAAATGACTGGTGTTAGCTGTGGTTGAGTAGTCAGACATTAGAACAGAGGTAACTTTAAGAATGAAAGGATGCATATTTATTGATGCACTATGAAAAGTCAAAACTTGGAAGGAAATGAAAGTTAAATGGGATTATGATAATTTCAGCTATCTAAAATGTATCTGTAATTGAAGACACATAAATTTCTGTAGGCGATAACCTCATGTAAACATATCTTAATACATCTTTTTTATTCATGTCTCATAAAAATATGTATTTGCCTACTGCAGTGATCCTGACTGTGAGACTCCTGTGCATTGAGGAGTTAGTGATCCACACAACAGGTTGCTGAATAGGCCCAGGCTCATGCTGTGCTGCACGTACAGCGTGGCCTTTGGGCTTGTGTTGTACCACACAAATTCCTTGGATACAGACCAATCACTGGAACAGAGGAGCCTCCAGGCAGCTTCTGCTTGGTACTGGCTACCTGTGTGGCTTTTCTTGATCTAATTGTACAGAAAGAAGTTCTCATGGGAAAAGCCCAAGTGAGTGGGGAGCAAGATTTATTTTATTCTAGCATGTTTCAGGTATTTTTATGGGCTCAACAAAAATCTGTGAGACATACAGGTGACTAGAAGTACCCTCAAACAGTTGCACCTTCTGAGATATTTGCAGAAATATGCTGCAGAATTATGTTTTTAGGATGTTGGGGATCCTCTAAACATTCATTATCTCTGCCTTTGTGAGATCACTTTCTTACTGGAGTGTCCACCAGCACAGTACCCATCAAATAACATGAGTCATCAAATTTCAGTTGTTTCTAAAATACTTTGGGGAGCAAATAATAAGGGTTTAGACATAATAAATACAATTTCTAGTCAGATGTTGTAGAAATACTTCATGGATCTTTTGTGTGCCATTTATTTGAAATCTTACCATTGTTCAATCACTAACAGTTATCTGCCTGTCATGTCTCTCTCATATTATTAGTTTAAAGAGATAAGCAAAAGTACTTTCCTTTTGTATTTCATTGCTCTGCTCTCTTTTGTGAAGCCTGACTTTGGTCTAAATCAATCCAGTCTAAATTCTGTCAGTAACAAGAGATGCTTGCCTCCAGACCTTGCGTGAAGATATTCTTTGAAATAGCAAAGACTGCATATGCTCACACACTTCCCAGAACTTTCAAGGCAGCCCACAAAACCTCATTGAAATGCATTAAGACCTAATAATAAGTGGGATTCTGTCCATCCCTTTAGATGGGCATGGAAATCCTGGTGTATTACAAAAGACAAGTTAGATATGCCATTCTGTAGCTTTTTAAGATGATTAGTTATGCATGTTTACAAAAGTTTTTAATTAATTTATCAGCATATAAGACCAAATACCTAAGAAATTCCAAACAGAACTTCTCAATGAAAGACTTAGATTGTGTGTATTTTCAAACTAAGATCATTGGCACAGCACTTCGATTAGATGGTTTTACTTCTGGATATCAATGCTAGCACCTTTCTACAACTTCTTGTTCCTAGGTAATGATGAGGGCCCTTAAAGCAGAAGATTCTTAACTCTTAATCCAAAATTTTATAACCCTTGGGAGAGAAATTTTGGTGCATCTCATAAATAAGTTTTAAATGACAATGACTTCAGAATTCCTAAAACCATCAGAACTGAATATGCAAAAAGAAATAATAACAAAACCACAAAACCCTCAAATATGTGGAAGAGATTCTACTGATGAAGATAACATGGGAGATTTCTCACAGTAGAGTGTTCTTAGTTTAACAGTTGCTCACTTCTTGATGACTTTCACATTCCCAGCAAAACTGGAGGAACTATCAAAAGAAAAAGATGCTTATATCAAATGTGCATATGATAGTATGACACTTAATGCATGACAAAAGAAAAGAAAAGAAATGATGAGCAAAGTAAGTAGGAATGCTGAATGCCAAGATAAAATATACAGCTAATATTAGCTAATAGCTAGTAATAACCTCAACGTGTTTATTGTAAGTGCAGTGAATGGAGTGGAGTTGAAAAGAAGATCATATGTCTTTTAAAAAGTTACGTTGCAGCCTGTTGCAAGGCAATACTGAAACTGTTAGAGTAGAACTCAAAAGGAACAAAATGCTTTGGCCAGATTTTCCCTAGAGAGAGACACTTTACAAAGCAGGTATAAAAAAACCACAGGAGTCTTTGTATAACAAATGAACTGTGCCTCTTAATTAAGAGACTCTCAGAACTCTTGGCAAGTCAAAGAAAAGCATGCTTATATCCAAATCAGCTGGCTGTTTTAAGTCGATTTAGGATTTGTGCCATGTATTGGCCTGACAGCTCAGGAGACTGAATTCACTCAATAGTAAATAAGGAAGCAGCTGTGCAGACTTTCCTACCTCCCTCCTGCAAAAGTGTTTTGTTTCTATCCTCTCAGAGCTCTCCCAAGATGCCTCCATTCATTCTCCAAGCCTGTTTCATGCAAGGCTTTTCTGATGACTACTCAAAAAAAAATTCCTGCTGCACTTAAGCACATGACGTAGGGAGGGAGTAGGGAGTGCTAAGTTTGCTGCTGAGATAATCATGTTCTTGTAAAGAAAGCAATATGCAATTTCTGTGAACACACAAGTGGATTTTTATCCATCTTTACCCTGTGAATGATTACTGTTTAAAACTTAAATAAGAATCAAGAGTTAAATCTAAGTTTAGTCCCTACTCCTGTGCAAACCCTCGGCTCCACTGTGTCTGTTCCACAGATTTATCAGGAGTCTGCACATGGAATTTTATTGGCCTTTTCCCAGCTTCCCAAAGAAAGCTTAAAGCAGTTCTTAAAGAGGTTCAACAAATTTTAACATGCTTTTTTTCTATCTAACAGTGCTGCTGATCCACAGTTACAAATGGTCAAATCTACTTCATGTAAGAATTGGAGCATCAGCATAAACAGGCTCACATAAATAAACTTGAGAACACTTAGTGAGATCTGTAAAGAAGACTTTCATCTCGTTTTGCAGAGCACAATAAATTAAATCCAGGAAAATCAAACAAATCATTTTGAATGTGTCTGAAATATCTGGAGGAAGGAAAGCTTGATTCATATGATCTTATTCATTCTGTACTGTTTAGCTACTTTCTTTTATTAAGATGATATCTTTCTAGGTTTGTATAATATAGTCCTTTCACTAGACAAGAAGAGGCATTGCCTTTGTGAATTTGCTAAATCAATTGTGCATTAAAACATGACTGCTAAAACATGCAAATCAGATTCTTACTTTTGTCATTTTTATTGTCTTTAGAAATTATGACTTTCCTATTTGGTAGATGAAAAGCTTTCTCATTCATTGCGTAGGTTAAGCAGTATTTTGTAAAGAAATGGAGTTCAACTCAAAACTCAAAAGGATTTTAATTGATTTTATTATTTAATGAAGCTGCTGTAAAGATGTTGGCTATACAAGAATAAAGTAGTTTATCAAATTTCCTGCACTGAAAGAGAATTCTTCTAGTAAGAAAGATAATTATTAGCTACAGTTACAGAATAGAAATAAATTGGTTTGGATCACCATGCCTGATCTATCTTGGAGATCTTTCTTTTGTTTTGTTTTGGAACATGAGTCAGTTTTTCCATTTTGGATAAATCAAATATTAAGCAGCCGCAGATAAACCAACTCAAATGAAGTGACTGTTCTTTCTGTATCCAGAAGATACAGAATTAGTTGCCAAAGGCAACTGGTGGATTGATGGGAAAAGGAGAAACCTGAACAGAAAACAGTGAGACACATGAATAGTGCATTGTCATTCAAGCATTCTACACAGAATCTGATCATCACTGGCTTTGATGGATTTTTATGAAGTTATGAGAAAATCTATCTCATTTTAAAATGTCCATAAGCAGAACATAACACTCATGAATAATGATTTAATTTCAGAGTTTATTTTTAGAGACATATTCAAAGACTTAATCTGGAAAAAGTATCACAGGCTCATAGAATGGTTTGTGTTGTAAGGGACCTTAAAGTTCCAGCTCCCCCACGATGGGCAAATTTTTATGATCAATGCTTAATTTGCCTGGCTGCACCTGGAAAAAAAAAGCATTTTCTAATGACATTGAAAGCAAAACATTATTTGGATTATATAATCTCAACTTTTTTCCTGACAGACTCTTAATATTTAACTTCTGACTTTCACTTTTGTGAAATTGTTTTCCTTTAACAATTGAAAGAGTTACATATTCAGGGATGCAAAATTTCCTTTTGTCAAAAAGAGAACCCATCCCAACATACTTTCCCAAGAAAGGTGATTTTTAATTGATTATTTTGTTTTCTCAAAGAAAATAGTTTTCTCTGATTCACATTAGTTAATGCCTCCACATTTGGAGTCACAAACAGCTACTAATAACTCTCCGGGTAAAAAACTGCTTAGATTTATGTCTGATAGTATATCCCGGGATCAGACTTTTTAAAACAAAGGAGTACATGCATGTGAAAAGGCTGCTGTTTTTGAAGATGCACTGAACTTGGCACTACATGAGCTGAAAAACTCCAGAAACTAGTTATTGTGGAGTCTAAGGTCTACAACAGAGCAATCTGCTCACTACTGTCTTTCAGTTCAAGAGATTCCTGCCTGTGTCTCTCCCTCTTGGCCACCGTGCAGCTTGCATCTGTCCTGGGAGTAAGGGTGATGACAGGGAACACGATCCTTCGTATTAGCCATTGCCGTGGAAAATCTCATCGCTTAGTGCATTCTGCCAGGAAAAATGTTTCGGTCTAAAATACCACGCCATGAACTGGAGAGTCCGAAAATCAGACATGTTGTTTTCTTTCTATTCTGTGGTTGAGCAGAAAGTTTCTAGCAGCAAAGACAAAGGCAGCTGAGTAATGCTGTGAGCTCCTTTAGAAAGGGAACACCAGAACTTGCTTATGTAGACCCAGGTCCTTAACTTGAGTTGTAACTGGGTGTCACTTTGCATTGGGAGGTTCCCCAGTAACTTCAAAAAGGAAAGTATTCAATTATGGTTGTCCAGCTTCTCCTTTTCTTTAGTTGATGATTTTTATGGCACGTAGATTAATTTTATTGTTTACTTATTTGGTGGATGTTTAATATTGCAGATTGCACTTCTGTTTTTGAAACAGAACTCACAGTGGTTTTGAAAGCAAAGTAATACATATTTGCAGTAGGAGCAAGCAGAGTGCTTGGAAAATTTCCTGAGATTCACTTGAGTATGTCGAAGTGGGTGTGTGTCTAATTTGATTAGCTCATTTGCTGTGTTAAGAAATTGCTGTTCCTTTGGAGTCATGTTCTTTCTTTTATGGAACAATCTGATGGAAACACACACTCTTGAAAAAAACATAGGAAGTTGCATCTGCAAAAGCAAATTTGTGTTCAATCATCATCTACAGAAGTCATCCCACTGACAGTGATACACAAATCATTTTTGTATTCACAATCCTCACACAGACCCCAGAAGCATGATGCTATCAAGAAAAAAAATGCTCTAAGATATTATTTAGCATATTGGATTAGTTTAAGAAGTAACTCAGCTTTTTCGTGTTAGCCTGCTTTTTTTTTTCAGAACTAAGAATTCAAATTTCATCTTGTAGTTAAATATGAAAATTTACAATAATGCTGAAGCTATATTGGGGTTTATTTGGGTTTAAAATAGCCCAAGGCACTAATGATTCTGACACAGGGGCTTGAAGGGTCTCAGGAATGGAGAATCTGATAGTCTTCTTCGTGCTTTATATTTTACATCTGTGCCTTAAGTATTACAGTCCCATTCTTTTCTGCAACATCCTCAGAAGGAATATGCTGTGAAAAAGCAATTTTCCAATAGCCATTTCTAGAGCAGAACTGCCTATTAATTTCGTTAAAATTCATGTTTGCTCATTCACCTGCAGTAAGTGATGATTTCTGACATGAAGAAAGGGAGCAGATTGGAATTTGTCCCAACCTAGAGCATTTGATGTGTTTAAAGTGAGATAGCAGTGAGAACCTTCTAAGTGCACTGCAACACAGGTATTCAAACCTTGGGAAGAAAAATCTCTCCTTAATACCTAACAGAGAGTGGAAGTATTGGCTGAACTTGCCCTGCTGAAATCATAAAGTCAGTAGTCCAAGTTACAAATTTCAAAGACCTGGGAAGATCAACCACTGATATGACATCTCACTCCCATGAAAGCATAGACATTGAGAAATTTAATGTATAGCTTTCCAACTCATTGGACTAGCACTGGTTGCCAAAGCTTTATCATTAGCAGTAGCATGTAGAACCCTTAAGACTCTAGAATTTTTCTCTGCCATGTCTGTATTTCCCTTTTGAGGTAGATTCTTCTGCACTGTTCTTATTTAAGAAGCAAATCTCCATTCAAATGGAGATTAAAATACAGAAAGGAAGCACTGTAATAGTGTGGGAAGGAAACATAAGAGGCTCTGAAAGAAAACATGATAAGGATCACTAAGGAAGTCTCAGAGTGACTTCCTTTTCATTACTGCGATTATATTGTTCATTATCCTTGATAATGTTTGTATGAAAGGGGTTAATGGATTTGGTCAAATTCAAAAGTAGATCTGCTTTATGAGGTGCTGCAAGATATTGATAAAAGCAGAAGATTTTAGAGGGAATTAAAGTTGTTAGAATGATAATAAGGAATATGTTTCACAAAACCTTCGTTTAGAGGCCAATAGGTGATTGCTATGAAACATTCAGAAATAAAAATTTAACACTATTAAATTTGGGAATAATTCAGTGAAGAATTAGAGGTGAGACAAATTTTTAAAGGAATATGTCAGTGAAAAAGGCCTGTGGTACTGAACTTTAATAACACACAGTAGTAGTCTCTATCTTTCCCTGGAGCTGACATAACTGTCCTCTGGGCAGTTCTAGACATTTCCTTAAAGACAGATAATCCCATAAAGGATGAATTTAAAGGAAAAGAAAGAAAGAAAAAAAATTCTCATGGGTCTGTTTGGAGGGATTAATTTATGGGGAAAGAATATGTGAAGAAAGATATAAATATGCCTTGCTTGACTGAGAAACCATTAAAAAGGAGAAGGGACAGAAGTATCTACATTTTTTCCAAGAGTAAACAAGTCTTGAGTTTATTTTTAGACCTTTTTTATTTCCCTTCAAACACATACTCCTATTGAAATTTCCTAGGGAAAAAAAAACCTTCCCAGAATTAAGCCAGTTCATATCAGCAAAACAGAGATGTACTATGTCTGACACCACTAATTAGTCTGCATTCTCTAGCATAGATTCTAATATCATACTTTATAAACAGTTAAACAGATTTCTTGGGATTTTTAAGCAGTGCATAAGTCAAAAAGAGGAAGAATTCAAAATAAGAAAGAAATACTAATGTATAAATTTTTAGATACCTAAAGATTCCCTCATCTCCCCAATGAAGCAAAAGTCCTTACATAACCAGCATTCAGTGTTTAAAATACTGCATTAAAGTGTGTAATCCTGAAACAGAGTAAGCATTCTCACCGTCCTCTACTGGAAGGCTTTTGTAGCCCTACTTCTTATTAGTTGCAATGACACCATTTCCTCAGGAGTGCTGTCTTTGAAACATTCTGGTCCTGTCTGGCCTGTACTTTGGACTTTTAGTTCAAGAACCAGGCCCTTCATGTTTAATTAGGACTTCTGTGTTTGTCTCTCTTTTATTTAAAATTGACTGTAAATTGACATTTATTTTTGTTTGAAGTAATTCATCTTCAATTTCTGTTCAAGGTCAGCCTACCCAGATTCATTTACCTTTGGAACAGAAACTGTAGTAGGTGATAAGAGTTTTTTCATGGAACAAGAGCAGCTTGGAGAAAGGAAGGGAGCAGAGGCTGACACCAAGCAGAAAATACCTGGCAGGTCTTAAAGACAAGGGGAAGGGCTGAAGGGAGTGAAAATTGGCCTGCATCACCATTTAGCAATAAAACCATATCCTCCTGGCTTGGACTGAATCAAGAAAAATAACACTGTAATACAATTAAATAATATGATAATATATATAATAAGATTTGGCATGAAACAGCTCTACTTTGCCGTGCATGTGGCACGATGAGCAGAGTTAATTTTTCATTGCTTTTGGGAATGTGATGTTCTCTTGTTAAGGTGCAAACTGACTTGTCATCACTTCTGGGAATTCAGTTTTAGTGGTCTGGTATTATTTCTTGGGGTAAATATACACTGGCATTACTTAACATAGATTAGCAACAGAGTGTGTCTAGTTGAGAAAATGCAAATCCCAAGTTTTAAGACATCAATATGGAATATAAACTGCAACCTGGCAAAGAAAACTCCTAAATCTAAATTAGCGAGATTGGCAGATTTTTTTATTCTGTCATAGGAACTGATTACTCTTTTCACTTAGAAACCTTTGAAACTGAAACCTTCTACAATAAAACACCAAATTTTAAAGCATTTTGTGTCAAGAAACCAAAGTAGATAAAACACAATTAAAAATCATATTGGAATATCTCGCTTTATTAGCCATATTTTAACAGCTACTCTCCATTCTATAACAATTTGTTAGATGACCAGAATGGTTTGAAAGATACGTCTCATTACACTGCCCATACTTTTATTTTAATCTACATTCTTCAGTTTACTGTCTGAGGACAATAAGACCAAGGTAATTTATTTAATTGGTCTTGTGGTCAGGGAATCTGATACCCACTAATGTCTCATTTACAAACCTATTAAATTCATAATAGGGTAAGATAATACAAAGTCCATAACCCTTAAACTGTTTTCTAAGCCTTGGTTAAGAGCAGTCAGGCCAGGAAGAAAGCTTAGGCACATAAATTAATTATCACTAGATCCTGATGTAAAAATGTATAAATAATGGTTATTTTGTAGCTTAGATCTTCCTAATCCTCAAAGGTACTTAGAAATTCACTCACGTGCACACTTAAAAATTATTTCCCCTTGTTTTTCTGTTTATTTCTGTTTCATAAACATGATTTGTCTATACCACTGCCTACCAAATATGATTTTTCATGCCACACTAAGCTCAGTGGACTAGTATTCTTCTGTCAAGAATTTGTGATGCAAAGTAAGAAAATGTTAAGCTCAAAGCTACTAATAATAAATGTTATATAACAAGAAGAATCAGTGATATAAAGAAGCACTTAGCAGCTAATGATTCAGGAATTATAGAACCAGAAAAGCAGTGAATGGAATGAACCTCAGAGGTCTCCATCCAAATTTCATTATTGGAGTGGGACTGTTGCCAATCCTCTATGAGGAGATTACTCAGGCTCTCTCAGAGACATCTAGTGCTGCCCTACTCAATGAATGCTTTCATTTCCTCTAGGATAAAACCAGCTTTCCCCAAGTTTTTGGGAATTCCCAAGCAGTTTGCATCCCCTTGGCCCTTGTTGTGTCATCTACACTAACTGAGAAGAGTTTTGCTCTGTCATCTGCCTCTTAAACTACCCTTCATGTAATTATGAAGAAACTCAGCTCCAGCCATGAGATCAGCTTCCACCTGTGGGACCAGGAAGGCCAGTGTCATGCCCTGCTCCCCTCAAGGTCAGAGTGCCTCCTGGCCATGGAAGCTTGGCATGGTGCTCTGCTGCTCCTTAGGGGACCTTGCCTCTGAGACCCAGTGTGCTGCTGTGGTGCCCCTCTCCTCTCAAGGCTGAGCATTTGGGGCCAGCATAGTGCTCTACTCCCACTGTGGTTCCATTCTCCTCCCAGCTGCCCTGCTTCTGGGGTCTGGTAGGCTGGAGAGGTGTCCTGCTCCAATTCAGGATGCCCTGCCCTGCGTTCCATGAGAGACCCCCGTTGTCCTCCAGGGCTCTCCAGGCTGCCCTACTTCAGGCTCTAGCAAGGAGGCCGGCCTCCCTCAAGGCTGCTCTGTTCCTGATCAATTCATTGCAGGGGAAGCTGCCCAATGTCCTTGACCTGGCAGGTGGGCTAGTCCCCCCTTGAGACCGCCTTGTCTTCAGGGCATGGTGTGGTGCCCCAGGCCACCACAACTCCTATGCCTGACAGGCCAGCATCGTGCTCCCCTTGAGGCTGTGCTGCCTCCATGCCCAGCACACAAGCTCAGTGCCCTTTCAGCTGGAACCATTACATGATCCTGATCTCTTGATCAAGAGATCATTACATCTCTGGATCGTCCCCTCAAGATATTGCAAGTTGCAGTTCAGTAAGAGATTACAATCAGTAATAAAAGAGTAGTAGTAAGTAAAACAAGCGTTGATTGTGAGAGTAAGTGTAGACTAGCAGTGACATTAGAGCTAGGATTACCAAAACCATAGTCGAGTTCACTACAGCCTCTGGCCTCTCTGGCAGGGAGAGCCAGCAATCCATCAAAGGCCCTTCTCCACAAATGATTCCTATGAAATGGACACCCTCTCCCGGGGCAGGCCATTAGCCTCACTGGTATGAAACCCTGAGAGCAGCAACTGGAGTCAGACCACAGATTGGAGGGGCCTATTTGTCTGTGATACCAAAATTGCTGATACAGGCATTAATGAATCACTATCTCCACCATAAACACAGGACTGAAGCTGTGTCTTTAATCATATTTTTTAGCACAAAAGGCAAAATTTCTGTCCCTTTCCCTTTGGACTTACCTTCCAACAGCCCCCAACATTGTATTAGTTCAGCTCTTTTTTCCAGCTTTACAATGAATTAGTTTAGTAAATGAAATGGAGTAAAAGTAAACTCTCCAAAAGAACAATGTCATGCTCCCTAAAAGAAAAATAAATCAGGTTTGTAAATTTAATCAGTACCCTGGTCTGGACCGACTTGCATGCACACAGACAAGTGGGTTTGCAAAGAGAAAAAAGCAATAGCGGGCAATAGATCTTGCTGTTGAGAAAATTGCCGTCTTGAGCTGCGTCTCCAACTCACCAAATCCTTTCATACACTGGTACACATAAACGCTCATTAGAGAACAATTATTTCTATAACCACCAGCTTCAGCAAACTTCTAGTTCTGTGATCTGGGATTAAAACTATGTTCCTCTAATAACTTCTTGTGCCGCTGTTCCATTCTGACATGCACTCTCAAATTGATCCTTGTGAAGCTGAAGTAGGAGTCTCAATGGAAGTAATTTCTTGTCCTTCCCTAAAAAGTTGGAACAGAGCTGCTCCAAAACGTCTGCACCTTTTGCAAAAACAAAACAGAAAAGCTTAACTTGTCACTTTCTCCAGAACACAGAGCGTGGCATTTTGCTGCACTTTAGGTCAGGACACACTAAAGCATTCTTAAATTATTATGCAATAACTAGATCCACATGAAGGAGTTTGGGTACTTATTGCCTTTGTGAAAGAGTGGTTATTGGTGCATAAAACACTACAACATTACAGACCCATGGTAATTTCTATTTCTCCTTTCCTTGCTTACAAGAACAGCAGCTGACTGTCAGTGTTCTGGAGGAGTAAGGCTGTTAAGAGTAGGTTCTGGCCACATGAGCTTGGTCCCAGTGTCCCTGGAGGTGGGTCCAGAGTTAAGCGTTCCAGAGGCTAAGTTCCCCCCTCAGACAGAAGTGGATGAGCAAATTCTGGATTTTTAACTTTATTATTGATGGGCTGCTCTGAGGTGTTACATGCTGATCAATGTAGCAGGTTGCCAGGCAAATATTAAGTTCTGTTATTTCTGCCACTTACATGTGTTTTCATAATACCTGTCTAATTAATAAAAGTTACATCCCTAACAACTCCACAGCAGTATATCAAAGGCCAAACTCCGGGCCTCCAACACCAATCTAATTATTCTAGTCATGCCAGCTCAGTAGGGATTTATCTCTCCGTAAGAAAGTTTGATTTTGAGACCAAGTCCCAGTTTCTCATGGGGTTTTAGCACCCCATATTCCCTCCTCTGTCAATTCCCCCCTCTAAACGTTCCACTGGAGGTGATGCACGTGAGAATGGGTGCGCAGACACTCATAAGATATATTGTTTGTTAAAAAAAATTATTTATTTTTATTTTTTGCGTAAGATAACATTCACATAGGAAATCAAATCTCACAAACAGGCTGGTCAACTGGTATCTGAACAGTGACCCTGTAAGTCTCTGTTGCAAGTGTCTTTGCAAAAGCCTCTTCAGCTGAAGCGAGACCCACTGAAGTGCTGCTCTGCTGAATTCTTACAACACAGCTGGCAAACAGTCTTATGCCAAACCGAGTCTAGATGTCTCAAATGTTATGTTTGACCATTTCTGAAAATGCAAGAACAGTTCTAAAGAGCAGTTACAAGTATCTATGTACAGTTTGGCCAATTCTACAGCATCAATTACCTGGGAGCATTTCTGAGACAATAGTGCCTGTCAATTAGCTTACGAACAGCAGGAAGTGCCTGAGAAAACCTCCAGGACCAGCTGAAATTCTCTCATGGAGAGCTTCTGCAATGGTTTGTCACTTTTTTGTGAAGGCAACTAGGAGTTTGGTTGGCCCCTGCATGTCATGTCAGTCCATTATCCCAAATGAGTTGTCTCAGCCAGCAGGATCAGTCTGGAGAGTTCCTCAGCCACCCAGGGAATCAGTGGTTGTGCTGAATATGCAGATTGGCATAGTCAGGATACACAGCTACACTGTGACTGCAACTCGTCACAAATGAGTATATCAGGATATTATATACCAGATAGGGAATTGCTGGAATTGCAACGTTTAGAAAACTGAGACATCAGGGCGAGAAGTTCCAGTTTTAAACAAGAAAAACAGATTTTTTTCTAAATTCATCCATCAGCAACACACTTCTTGGCAACAGTCACTACTTCTGTTACACTGATGATCATCACTACATATACAGAACTGTTAGTCTTTAACAATCATGTTTTAAATTCCTGTGAGTACTCATGGACCTTATGGCTCAGAGGTCAGGATGAGCAGACTTGAGAGCACAGTACAAGTCATGTTGGAATATGCTGATTAGTACAATTATATGTTACAGTTTTCAAAGGCTTCTGCAACAGTCAAAAATTATAGGTCAAACGCAAAGTTCAATCTTATATCACAGTTAAAACTTAAAATACAAAATTCTTGCCGCAAGGGGAATTCATGATTGCTTTTCTCTTGGGGTGTTCTCAGACGGGAGAATTTTTGGGTCTTTCACTACTATATTTGTACTGAAGGTAAAACAGCTATTAAATGTACCAGAGAGGCAAAATAATCATTCAGAGAGACAAAATAATTTTAAAAACATCTAATGTAAAAATATATGAAATACATTCATCCCTATGGAGTAATCATGATTAGACTACTGTATTAGACAATGCTCTCAACCATATCTTCAATTTCTTTTGTTCTCTTCCTTTTGCAAACCACAGTTTGAAGAGTTCTTGTTCTTTGTTACTGTAAATTTTAAGATTGTACTGGATAACTAAACACTTTGGTTTGCAGTGCATGAAATGATTCATATCATATACATTTGAAGTCTATGCGTGCTTGCAATGATACTACAAATATCACTGTAAAATGATACAATAATATTACAAATATTATTGTAATATCTGATGATGTTCCAGTCCACCTGAAATAATAATCTAGGTCTCTCCCATTCTTGTGTCACATTTAAGAAGTGCTTTAAATAATACTTTGCACTTAGAGAGACTTTAATATTGTCTCTAAACATGTACAACACAAGACATGTACTGCCAGATAATCATCCACACCCCAAAATCCAGGATAATATTATAGATTAACTTAATATAATAGATCACAAAACTTGAAGATAAAATCATCTAGTATTTTGGGATAGAGTCAAGATGAAAATCTGATGCTTCTAACACGTGTATTTCTAACATAGGCATTAGAAACTTCAATATGCTTTCCTATTAAAAATGTCCTTCAATGTTTATGCTCCTATTTGACCATTTTTCAGAAATCATTGTAGGATTCATAGTGGCTTTCTTCAATGTTTATGCTCCTATTTGACCATAATTTTCAGAAATCATTGTAGGATTCATAGTGGCTTAAGGTTGTTGGTGTTCACTTTTTAAATTTATCCTGGCATCAAAAGACAGAACAGCTCGAATTCCTCCTGAGCTCATACTCTTACAAAATGAACATGACCTTTCATATGCCATTTGAAAAACATGCCTTACATTTGCCTATAATTTAAATCTTCTGTGGTTTAGATTGCTGTAGCTTCCCTTTTCCTCCTCACCAAGCTGGTAATTCTTTATAAGCTGTACATACATGGATTTACTACCTATAAATCATAATTTTTATGTATTTCCAGAACATACTAGGTGCAAGGGAAGGAATGTGCCACTTTCTTACATTTTTTCCTGTCATTAAGAAATTACATCTTTTTCAAACCTCTTGCAGGCTCCAACACTGCAGTAAAGATTAGCATATTTTCATTTGGAGTTGCAGTGGTGTACCCTTCTTGTTAAACCCATCTATACTATTAGTGTTGTTTCCACACTGAAGTAGATTGTGTTCCCAGTGAAAAGGAATGGAGCACACAAATTAGCTTAGTCACAAGAAGAGTTCTGATTCTGCATCATTTCTTCTTTCTAAATACTCCGGTTTTAATTATGTACTGTTTTGATTGAGCAGCTTGAATTTCATTTCAAGTTTTTTTCCAGAATGCCAGTTCTTAGGCTTATGGACAGAAAGATCTGTCAGCTACTGAAATAGACCTGAAAACTGGCTCTGGCCCAGCCCTCCTGGAATTTGTTTTATTTTTCATGTAATTCACTTGAGCTCTGTGGCAAAACTGTAAGGCAAGAATCAGGGAAATAATGCTTTGCTCTCATCGATTTAGTGGCAAACTACCAAAGCAGGATCTGAAGGGCAATACCCGGAACAATGGGATTTGAAGCCTGATGGGCTTCTTTAGGCCACATCTGTAACAAAAATAACTGGTGTAAGAAACTTCCCTTAAGAAAGAGAACTCTTTTTTTTTTTCACCTTGTCTTTAGAAGTACTAGCTATGTTCAGGCTCCCCTTTCTTTCTCAGAAGCAAGCTTTCATTCTCACCCAAACTGTGAACTCTGCTACACTGACTTAAATTCTCTAATAAATTCTTTTAATAAATTATGTCCAATACATCTGTATTTCCAGAGGCTTTTTATTATATCAAGCAGGTTTCTGAACATTACAAGTAAAACCATTATATGCTTCTTAAGAATTTTTTTTCTCCTGAGAGGAAATACAAACACGCCACATACAGAGTTCATGTAATTCCAAATATTGGCTCTTTTTTTTTATACCACGTTCTATTTTACGTAGTTTGAAGAAAGAGAGAAGAGGGGCACCATCAGCACCTAGGTCACACAATTACACCTGTATTATGGAGAGTTTAGTATAAATAAGTCAATCTTCTCTCTGGCACCGATCACAGATGAATTAGCAGAGATTCCAGATTCTGCTCAAGTCCACAGCTACATCAGGTGCCAAGGTCTACTACCAGATCAATAATCCAGGAGGCTGAGCTCTGTTTGCAGCCAAAAATATCATCATCTTAGCCACCTCAGAGTGCTGACTCCATGCTATAACCTGGCCAAAGCCTGATTATATTTAATTTACTGGGGAACATCATCAAGCAACATTCTGAAGAGACATGACCTCATTTTGCTAAGTTATAGACAGTTCTGGAAAATGAGCTACATTGTTCTCAGCTCATGAAATAACACAGTACTGATCACACTTTCTTATTTTTCACGTTTTAGTGGGAGGCAGCAGCATTTGGCAATTTTCCTTAATGGAAGAGGAAGGAAAATACTAAACTGGGGAGAAAAAAATGCCAGCCCACTATCATAGTTACGGTTGGTTGCTTGTCGACAGTGACAGCTGAACATGAAGAAAATGGTTCACAACAGGAAAACGTGAGAAATGTAGCAGAATGAATTACTGTATAAGACAGCTATGGAAGAGAAAGCAAGAAGACAGACAGCCATTTGCCAGACCTGACAGAGCCATCAAAGTTATTTTCATAGATCTTCCAGTTAAAATGCTTTACAGGAGCGCTCCCAAAGCATTATGTGTATCACTGAAGGAGGCAAATAAATGCCTCATCCATTTTCTGAAAAACAGAAAGTGACAGAAACAAAGATGACAGAATGCCTGCTATTGGGCAAAGAAATAAGAGAGGTGTAATTTCAATTATTGCAGCTTCATGTGTGGTTAAGTTAAATTCCTCTAACCTCATGTGACATAGCAATTCAAAAATTTAAGTACAGACTGTACTCTAAGAAGCAAAGAAACAACTAAGATTTGATACTTAAAAAGCAAGAAAACCTCGTTTGAATGAAGAGTGACATTTTTACATATTTGGTCTTCACCTCAGACTTGCTAATCATGCTATAATCCATGAGAAGAGACAAGCAGAGCAGATGAAAAAGGAATGGGTCTCCAAGTGTGGAAATTCAATCTCAGATTCCAGCAAACAGTATAAAGCAGAAGGTAGAGTTTTTCTCAGAAAGGAAAGTTTCTTAAAGCTATCACACAAAAGAAGTGACAAGATAGGATGGAATCTAGTGATTTGCATTTCTTTTCAGTGAGGATGGGTTCATGATTCTGAGAGTATTACTCCACTTTCTTTCTGATAAGCTGTGTGCCTAGGTACAATATTCTGCACCCATTGATAGCTTATGGGGGATGGCATTATAATGCTCTTCAAACACCATTACACACCTTCTCTCCCCTGTGAAAACTCTAGAATAGAATACAAGCAACAGTCTGCCACTTCTCTCAGCTTATTTTTTCTGTGAAAGTATTGGCTGCACATATCAAATCACCATGGTATGAGATTATAAATATGTAATCTTTTCAAGGCTTCAGGAATAATACGGAAGAGAAAGCAAAAAGACAGATGCCATTCGCCAAGTCAGGCAGAGCCATCTAAGTGACTTTCATAGATCTTCCATAATTATATAAAATCACATGATCACTGAAGTTAGGGAAGACATCAGGAAATCTTCTCGTCCAGCCCCCACTCAAAGGACCGTCAGCTACAGCTGGAGCCATTTGTAGCCAGGTTTTTAATACATCTAAGGAAGGAAACTACAAAATATCTTTGAACACCTTCACAGAAAAAATGGAATTTTTTTTAATGTTTCCATGTCCTTTATTTCCATTTGTGCTCATTTGCTCTTCTCCTTTCGCTGAGAAGAGTCTGGCTTCATATTTTTCACCCCCTCCCACATCAAGCACTCTGAGCCTATCTTCATATGAGAGAGTTCCTCAGTTACTGCCTAATTGTTGTGGCCCTTTCAGTGAACTCACTCCAGTATACCCATGCTTTTCTTGCCAGGGAATAAGTTTTGCATAAAAAAAATTTTATGCACCTCATAATTTAAGATAACTTTGACATTAAACTTCAGAAGTATTTTGCTGTCTGTCCTGAGTGCATGATTTGTAAATGCTCAAAAGTTTAGGCAGGAACTGAACAAGGTCAGTGTGTAACAAACATATCATGATTCTATGCCCATTTATCTCTGCCATTGTAGTAATCACAATTCTCAATAGCCTGCTTAACTCCTCTAATCCACAGAGCACTGGAGACCCACTTTGGTGCCCTTTACAGAAGTTGTCAGAATAGGACTTTCTTCAAACTGACCCAGCTACAACATGTTTAGAGTTTAGCATTCACAATGGAAAAAAAAAAATGGAAGAAACATTTCGGTTAAATTTAAATTAGATTAAGTTTTCAGGCTTGCAACTGCAAAATAGAGCTTTTGTTGTTAAATAAAATGAAGTCTACAGTCTTAGAAAAAAGAATTTAAATTCTGGGGATGAATCTTTGCAGAGATAGTTCTGTGGTGTTCCATTATCTGTAAGTATGCCTAAGGGCTTGTCCATGAGAAGGCATCTATAACTTAACACTGAATTATCTGAGCCCTGGACATACATTCTTGGCCTGCAGCAGTGGGTATCTCAGATCAGCTTAACTTCTGACAGACCCCTCCTCACTCAAACCTAGCATCAATGGTTGAAAACTACAACAATTCCCAGGAAAAGGCTGGAATATGCAGTGTTTGTGAAGAAGGATAAGAAGATGATGGCGGGGGAAAAAAAGTTAATGAGGAAAACTAAAGGACCATGAAGGAACAGCATAAATAAAATAAGATCTTTAAATCTACTGTGTGAATTGGAATTCACTTCAAATTATTCAGAATTAACATGGGCAAGTTTCAGGAATAAGAGTAATATTTGAAGTACTGGCAACCTTGAGAGACATAGTAGGGATTTATAGTCCAAGAGTTGGCTATTACTGAATCTGAACTTCCAAAGCCACAACTTGCAGCTGTTGCCCTTTTTCAAATGATCTGACTGTACCAAGAGGAGTTTGGCTCGTCTTAGTTATAATCCTTAAGGCTAGTCATAAGCCACTACTGGATGCCCAACAAGCCCAGTTTTCCTCAGAGCTTAGTGTCCTAAGAGATGACTGTAGTAGTCTTTCACTGAGCCATCTCCAATGTATCAGCCTCCTTCCTGAACCAGAGGACCCAGCTCTGGAAATGGAATCAACAGTGTGGTCTCACCAGTTCCAAGTAGGGAGAGAGAGAGAATCATACTTCCCTCACTCCACCGGCCACTTTCCATTTAACATAGATAAATGATGCAGTTTGCCTTCCACGCAGTGAGAGAGCGTGATGAGTCATATCCAACCTAGCTACACCTCCACCCCATAACCCCCAGATGCTTTCCAGCAGGACTGCTGTGCAATTTCTCAGTCTGCACCAATGCACAGGATTGCCCCATCTCAGATGCAGGCATCTGGATTTCATCCAAGCTAATGACAAAGCTGGCAATAAGTCTGAATCTTCTGAGAGCCGGCACAGTGCTATTGCCACACTCAGCAAGTAGCATAGCAGCCACAACCACAGCTGCTATTATTGGAAATCTGAAGTAATAAATGTTTCCCTTTCCACTTTCTCTTTAGCACCACTCTACTCAATTCCTAATACTTGGTGGCCTTCACATGTACTTACACATGATATATTCAAACTCAGAAGATGCTTTTGACACCTCCTGGCTTTGCTGCAAATGCACTTCTACTACCATGACATTTTCCTCATGCCAGTTCTCTTTTTCTCAAGCTCTAACAAAACAGGGGTTCAGAAATATATTCCCAAGATAGTTCCATTAATCAACTATCACCCTTAGGTGATGGGTGATGTCAGTAGGATTTTTTTTCACATGATGGGAGTAGAATTTGTCTCCTCAACCATATAAAAGCTCACAATCCCCAAGTTCAGCGTTGCTGTGAATTTCAGTATCAATGGGAACTTCCACTATATGGAAAGCCTCATTTTCCAACTGAAGGACTGGCCAAGTATCTCTCTGTGCTCACAGACATCTGTGTGTGTAAACAAACTGCTTTGAGTCTCTTAAAAATTATTAAAAGGAATAACTTCTACATGATTACAAAAAAAGATTCCTGTAGGACCAATCACTTCCCCTTTGGAATAAAGCAGATTGGAGCAAACAGTATGTGTGTTTTCAAAGCAGTTTCCTCAATCACATATAGAACATAAATGGAGTGAAGACACCAACCATCTGGCAGATTTCCAAAGGAGTTCGGGACCAAAACATTCATCCTTATGCGGGAAACTAAGAGACTGGAAGGCTTTCCCAGTATCCGTAAAACATCAGCACTACGTTCAAGGATGAGCAGTCAGGTATCATCTGTGTTGACAAAGAGGTGGAGGAGGACAAGAATAGGTGCCAGGGTAAGTCATGCAGTATCTGAAGCATAGGAGGGAAGGATATATTAAATCCCCGCCTGCCAACTTTGCTAGTTGCCGAGTGCTTTTGAAAACCTGATGCCTCATTTAGCTGACTAAAGAGTGATTGAGCTGTACCAGAAATACAAACCCAGCTGTCAGAGAAAACTGGAAAATATGTTCTGGAGTAGTTTTGCAAAATCTAATACTTTTTCTCTTTATAGAACACTGGTTTATTTAAAAATGTTTAATTAGGCTAAGTTTAGCTGTGTGTATCACCTGAAAATAGAAAAGACAGACAAAAACTATGCTGGTTAGTCCAAATGCATGCTGACTAAAACTTCATGCACTCACTAACCACCAGATATTCATGCCATATGAAATAAACCATTGTGACAAAGATTGCAGAGACATTAAATTTTTATCTGCGGATTAGTTTTTCCCCTTACCCCTTCACCTAGAAATTGAAGTACTTGGTGAGAAAGAGGTCCATAGCCCAAGATTATGAGAGCAGCTTTGGAATATGTGGCAATGACTATAGAGGTTTTTATATCTGAAGGGTTTTAAGACCTTCAAAAGCTCTATGAATGTTACAAAGAAAAGGGGAGATGACCTGCTTCCACTTCTGTCATTACTTAAGCCTCATGCCTAGAAAGTGTGAAATTAAACTCTACTATATAAACAAAGAAGGTGTGGATTACTGAAAAAATTAGCAGTGATGTGGAGCTAATGAAAGAATTTGAGGTGTCAAAATAAATGTGAGATGAAAGGAATAGGGGGAAATCAGAAGCTTGTAAAAGACTGAGTGATCAAACAGCTCCACAAAGTGTCTCACAGAGGTCCAGTCTCAGTCTGTATGGAATGTGTGCCTAAAATATATTCTCATATTCTGAAACCGCTTCATATGGTGCCATTGTGCCCTACATGGCATACTCTCATTGCCACATGACATTTCAGCATACCACACATCTTCTGCTTCCCTAGGTTTCTTACTTCTGTGTGACTTATTACAAATTCCTGAAATTTATTGTATACCGACCAATCCGTTTCTGAGCAAGAATTTGTGAGGGTCATTCAAGTAAAAAGGAGAAATTGGCTTATTTAATTTTCTTGGCCCCACCTCCTCATCCCCATGGGGCAGGAAAATAATCTTGCTCTCTATTCTCTAATTCACATTCTCTATTTCCATTCCCCCCACCCCCAGCAATATTTCTGCTTCCTGTGTACCCAAGGGCCTCCTGTTTTTTGGCAGTACATCACGGTATGTCAGTATTCCAGAGGTCAGCTGAGGATAAACGCTAATTGAAATATATTAAAAGAGGCTGCAAGGGACAAAAATTCAAAACCCCAAATCTACCAAAGTCTGTTACTGATGAAGCATCTGAGCTGGCTATGTCCTTAAAATATGCATCAAAAGTAATCTTTCAAACCTCTTCTTCAGGTCTCCACTGGCACCCCCAGAGGAAATAATTTCAAACTGTTCATAGAGCAGCAATCCTGTTCTGGTCCTTGAAATCCTTCGAGCAACACACACCCACACACCAGCATTATTTTCTCACCTCCTCCGTATAAAAACAAAACAGAAACGTGAGAACAGTGGGCTGGAGATGGAGCTGCGGAAAGTGAAGTTGGAAGGATTAATTATGTAATACGCCCCCTCTCCCGCCCTTACCCACAGCAACACGAGTGAGGTAAACCCAATCCTCCCAGCTGACAACTCAGAACTAGAAAGTGCCCGGAGGAGTGAAAGCAAAATAAACGTGTGGGGAAGGTGGCGATGCACTCCTACAGAGGAAGATGTCATTAGGAAAAGGCTAAAAACAAGTTCAAATCACCTTTAGCCTCTTCCCTTCCCTACCCAGCAAGACCTCTCCCTCCGCCTCTTCCCCTCTCCTCCCCCCCGCTCCTCCTCAAAAACGGATCGGGACTATATTCCTACAGTTCACGGCTATCTGACGGAGTGTGGATCCTCCTGAAAAACTTCAAGTAAAACAGGAGCTGGGAGCACACACACGAGAAGATATATTAAGAAAGCAGGTTTGCTACTTAACTCGGAGGAAAGAAGCTGGAGCAGACTTCTTCGGTTGCTCTCTAAGAGCCTTGCCGAGAGTCCTTGCAAAGAAAAGTGTTGCTGATTCAAAAGAAGAGGAGGGATGGGGAAGAGGAAAAAAATTGTGCATGTCTGTGTGAGAGGGAGACAACGTGTGTGTGTGTACGTGTGAATGCGTGCTTGTGTGTGAGAGGGTGTAGGCGACGGGTGGGGGGAGCTTGAAATTATATTTTTTTCCTGCGAAAGACACGTGAATGCAATTCCCAGTGAGGGGCACCAAGCTCTGCCCAAGAGCAGAAGGGGTAGGGAGAGGGAAGGGGAGAAGAGAGGGAAGGGGAGAGGGGGGGAGGAGGGAGGGAGAAGGAGGAGGAGAAGGGATTTCTGTTTCAGAAGACATTCATAGAAAGAGGGTGGCAAATTCTGTGACCGTCTTTAAAGGAAGTGTCCTGGGACATAGAGAGAAAGAAAGAAGCCCAAAGAAGGAAAAGAAAGGGCTATGATTTCCTTGTCCTGTTGCTTTGTCTCTGGCTCCCTCTGCCTCTGGAAGAGTAGCCACAGGACACAAAGATGCCCAGCTGGTCACTGCACGCCCAAGTTCAGTTTAGCTGGTGCTTCTCTCCTGTTTAGCCTGACTGCTTTCTCTGAAGGGGAGGACTCATAGCCCGACAGCCTTTTAGTTTAACCTGAAGAGTGTGTGCCGCCTCTCCCTGCCCACCCCAAGAACTCGCTGGAGGTGGAGGAGAGGGGAGAAAGAGGAGGACTTGAAAGTGCCTGAGGAGCTCCCGATGCTAAGAGGAGACAAACATTCCTGTGGACGACGCAGAAAGGACAAAGCTGACTGATTTATTGCTGTTTTCCATATTTTTTTTTTTTATCTCCCTGTCATTTGGCGCACACCAGTGTTTGGAGATCTTTGAAAACACAAACCAAAACACCAGCCCCGAAGCCCCAACCCCTTGGCTAGCTCTTATGGGAATGAAACACTCCTCCCGCTGCCTGCTCCTAAGGAGGAAAATGGCGGAGAACGCTGCCGACAGCACCGAGGTGAGTAAGGATGCGAGCCGGAGCCGGCGCCCGCGCTCCCCCAGACCCGAGCACTGATCCCTCGGCAGGAGCAGCAGTAAGTGCAGAAGAACTTTCCCGGCCCTTCCGGCCACCTCCTGCCTGCCTTGCTGCTACGGTTTCCCGCATTTGCCCCCCTTTTCCCCTCCGCTCCTCCCCGGCTCCCTCCGTTCCCCGTAAGCAGAGAAGTTTGCCCGGCGCCGAGCCCTCCAGGCGCTCGGCGCTGCCCGGCGCCCGAAAGGGACAGACCGTCTCTTGCGGCAGCACCTTGGCCAGCTCCCCGTGCTTTCCGCCGGCAGCCTTAGCTAGGATCGTTTGGGGGGACTTCAGGAGCATCCGTGTCTCTGCAGCATCCTGGGTATTACCAAGCGGAGCTGCCCGAGGTGTGGGCTGTCCGGCTAGCCTGGGCAGTGCCGAAAATAGCTTTGCTCTGCCTTTAGACCGGGAGGGTACCCTGCGAGCTTCCAGGCTTTCTGCAAGAAATCCACCCCCCCACCGCTCCCCCACCCGTTACCTTCTGCTTCCTCAACATTGGGGTTGAGCAGCCCCTGTTTACTTGTCTGGGGCTGTCTTGACCTCACTGAGACTTCTCAAGGGATACAGCAGTGTGCGAAGTCTCAGGTCTGGAAAAGCAGAAGGATGCAGGATGCAGTCCCAGCATCTCTGGGAGCATGTGAGAAGGAGACAGGCGAAAGTGCGAGCGTGTGCCAAACTCGCTGTTGCTATTAATAGACTGTGCCTAGCACTCTGACTGAACACTTAACACATCCTTAAGCAAGATGCAGCATAGACATGTACAGACCCCATGGACACTGCACCCCAAACAACTTTACAGCTTTGCCCTTGCAGGGGCAGCACTAAACCTTCTCCCCAGTTACCCCACAGAGGTAATAAAGAGCAAAAGCAACTGTGAACACATGACTATTCCATTCTTTATTATTTCCACATCTCTGCCAAATGTCTCCTCCTTTCAGTTAGTCCTCCCAGCAGGTGTCCTGCTCGCTCATGAATTCCACATTTCTCTTTGTAATAGTGTTCTCTCTGCTTGACCTTCATAAATATGCCTCCTTTGCCATGCTGGGTGAAGAGCCAAATTTTCTTAAATGGATATGATGTAAGCACTGAATCAAAGAACATGCCTGCTACTGCACTACAACCCCACAGAGTACTGTTTGCAGAAGAGGCATCTATAAATAGCAAGAAGTCTGGCTGCACATCTGTAAATTGTCGTAGTCCTGACAGCACATATTGCATTATAGGTCCCAGGATCCCAGGACAGGATTGCAACGAGAAATGTACAAGCACAGACAGTTCCTTTCAAAGCCTTTTCTTCCAATGGAAATTGGTTTTAGACAGGGAAAATAGGTGAAAAGAGCTCTTTAAAGATTTCTATTTCATTCACTCTTAGCACATTTTTGTTGTTTAATCATGTTTTCCTGCTTGTGCAATGCTGCACACACTGCAATGTTATTTTATGGAGAAGGATTTTTTTAATAAAAACAGAGTCATTCCAATGCTGCATACAGGTTCGGAGAATATTAAAATGCTGTGCTTCATCTCCTCAGAGTATCCATCAGTGACAGACTTGTGAAATGAGAGTGAAAATATTGCAGATTAGCCATATCCTGTTCCACGTCTACCTTCAGAAAATAAGAAGGGATACATTTGTAACCCCTGCCTAGATACTTTCTGTTTTATTAATGTTCTTATTTCTGATATGTACTGAGAGAAGTTGTCTGTCTGCATATGTGCAGAGGCAGAAGTGCACCAAGCAAAATATGCCAAGACCTGTGAAGCTCTTTTACTTGTCAAGTGTCTATATTTAGCAAAGTCATATGATACCAGTTTGACCTTCAAACCCGTATTTGTCTGACTTTCTTCTGAAGTTAACAAATATGTGTGACAGAAGGAATGCAGGACAAAATATCTCACTTTTGGGCTTACCACAGTGTCAGAGAAAATTAGGAATTGGTAAAAATTTGATTCATCTGAAACAAATGGGGTACCAATAATATTCATTATTTGATATTAAATTTCTGAAGAATTTTGATGTCACAATGATGTAGGCATGATATAAAAAAATCAGCTGTAATGAGAGAAGAATTAAAACGTTTAACAAACGGTCAGAATGCCCTACCACCAAATCATTCCAAAGACCTTCTGGTTCTTACTTAGATTGATTTGACCTAATTTACTTATGTTAGAGCTTCATAGTATATTTCTTATGTTTTGGAGGGTTTGGTTTTTTTTTAAATCTACCACAACTAAGAGCACTAATCAAAGTTTTGGTCAAGTATGGCAAGTGTACACTTCCAGTAGTTGAGCAGTTTAAAACAATACATTAAGTCAAGGAATATGGACACCACATGAGAAACTTTTTATTCCCCTGACTACCCTCTGTTGCCCGTAGTGCTGCCTCTTCAGCTTAAAGAGCTTGAAGGAATAAAGACAACAGGCACAGACAAGGGCAATACAAAGCTACAGTAAGACAATACTCACTGTTTCCTCAAGCAGAAATACAAGAGAATATAAAAGCAATTGCTCGCTAGCATTACTTTGCAGTCGAGGAAGACACCTTGTGTTACCAGGAAACTTAAGAGAAGTGTGCTCCCATGGTTCCAGGCTGTACAGACATTGACATCGCCAGTACCTCCATAGCCTTGTATCTTGATACAGAACATGGTCAGGTGTTACCACAGGTGCTGTTGGGTCTTGGATGAGAATATCAGAACTATCAGAATAGTTTTGCAATTTTATTTCACTGATAACAGCCTGATATCAGTCTATCTGCCAGAGTTTAAGTAGGAGCAGTGGTTGTATGTGTTTATAGTACCTTGTTGTACGTGTTTATAGTACCCTGAGAATATACATTCTTTTGTATAAAAATAAAAGCCAAGGGGAATAAAACCATAAGTTTTTTCTGTTTAGACCCTCACTGAATGCCACATGGTCCCACTAATAGGAAACTTGCCAGAATGATTTCAGATCCGTGTCTGGAGCACACAAGGAAAAGATGCAGAAAATCTTTATTGCCCATGGCCATCCCATGAAATTTAAGAGATGTTCCATTGGAACAAAAGCTGTAGAATCTCTCCTCAAGATATAAAAATGAACTTCTGTATCTTTAGTCCCGAAAGGAGGCTTGTCTAAATAAAACAGGATTGTTTGCATAAATAACAGATGCAGAACTGCGTTCTCTGCAAATAATTAAAGACACTCTGACAGAAAACAAGGTAAAAGAGAAACTGTTCTTTATAGAACATATACACAAAGGTTCTGCAAAAATCATGGTGCTGACCTGCTGTAGATTTTGTGTTTTGGGTTTTTTTATTTTAAATGTATTTTTGGAATCCTTGTCAATAGTAGGCCTCGTATCAGTGATGGAGAAAAAAATCTGAAAGAAGTGTAATTTCACAAGAAGTGTGCCTGCCTGTAATTTGTGAACCTATGCCAGGTGAAGGGAATACAATCATAAAACCATGGAATAATTTGAGTTCAAGGAAACTTTTAAGGTCAGCTACTCCCCCCACCTTGCCATGGGCAGGACATCTTCAACTTGATCAGGTTGCTCAGAGCCCCATCCAACTAGACATTAAATGTTTTCAGGGATGGGGTGTCAAGCCCCCCATCTGGGCAACCTGTGCCAATGTTTCACCATCCTCATTGTAAAAAGTTGCTTGCTTATGTCTTGTCTATATATAAGTCTAGACTAAATCTGCTCTCTTTTAGTTTAAAAACATTATGCCTTGTCCTATCGCAACAGGTCTTGCTACAAAGTTTGCCCCCATCTTTCTTATAGGCCCCCTTCAAGTACTGAGAGGGTGCAACAAGTACAAAGTTCTGCAGTAGCACAAAATGCCAGGGTTTATGTGCACATCCAAAAGATACCTACCTGTGACAGGCTAGTCTCTGACTGAAACAATCCTATAACTTGAAACTGGTCTGATTTTGTACAATCTTATTGCTCAGTAACTTCATAAAAAGCAGTTCTTGTGCTGAAGATTTCACAGTGTCTGTAAAAAGAAAAGATGCCTGTCTAATTGCTAAGAATTGAGAGATCCGTTAATTTATTTATGGTAGCAAAATAGAGTCCTCCCTGAATGTCCTATTATTCAAACCTTGGGCTTTAGTTAGATTTGGGGTAACATGCTTAATAGATGTGCTGCCCTAAACAGATGAGTATGACTGATTGAGGATTGTGTGATCCAGGTCAGCAAAAGTAACTGACTATTCTGTTCTCAGAAGCGGGGAGATAACAATGTCCTATCTGCATGAAATCCAGTCATACCACTACTGAGGGGGGGAAAAAGATATTATAAAATCTATTGAAACCATGAGCTTCTATTTGTGATTCATGAGTAGGAAGAGGGCTTTCTCCTTAATAAGTTACCAAAGCACAAATTAACAGAAGCAGAGCAGGAGTGTGTGTAACAGAGAAAATTGGACTGAATTTATTCAGTAGACCTAAGTTTTGCTCCTGGTTATTGCGCTGGGTGATCTTGCAGATAGAATTTAATCCGTCTTAAGCTTTTCCATCCATTCTGTTGAATTCTGTGGTTTATTAGTGAAAGGTGTCGTAGAAATTTCTTAATTTGGTGTTATTAAATTGCTTAGAACAGCATATAAGAATGAACATTAATGAGTGGGTGATGTTTACCCAAGAGAGAAATGGCACTGCTGTATGGTGTGCGTCTTAGACTAACAGAAGTCACGAGAGGTCTGGCCTGGTGTCCCAGAGCCAGCTGAGGAGGCAGTTTGTAACACAACTTTCAACCTTTACTGAGTGGTGTGCCACATGCCTGTGTCACATAACTTTGAACGGGAGAAGTTGTGGGTGGGTGCAAGCAGTGCAGGTGAGATACAGAGATCAGACCACTGGCTCATGATCCAGAGGTTTTGCACTGCTGACAAGGCAGTCAGGAAGTTGACCCATGATGTCAGTGAAGAATCTTTATGCTGTGGGTGTAGCCAAATTCCCAAGGGCTACAGAGGTAACTATGAGTTAAAGCAGGGAATATTCCACCTCCAACACATTTCGATCCTTTACAGTGCTCCTACTAGAACTAAACAGCCCATGCTATTAGACTAGTAAAAGGTAGTTCTAACGTAGTCATAGGGGTTTTTTTTGGTTTCTAGCCAATTCAGAAGTGGGGGAGCAGAAATATGGCTCTGAGCCATCTTCTACAACTTCAGCTGTGCAGAACATTAATTTAGCTCAGCTGAAGATATAGCTAAATGCATTCCATTCCTTTCTCAAATTTAATACTAGAAGTTCAAGGTATTGACCATGATATTTTGGCCCCATTGAAGAAATGGGTTTTAGTTGGCATTAATAATAGAGATAGGATGAAGAAACATTTACGCCTAAGTAAAGAGTAACAGCAATCACTCAGAGCAGAGTTTCAAGATAAAGGTAATCTTAGCATGGTTCATCCTCTGCCAGCATAGGGTTGTTTTAGTGAGTAACATATTAGTGTCAAGAAGACTGGGATTTTTAGAACGGGTATGGTTCATATTGGTGACATCATGGGCCAAATCATATTGTGTCATTGTGCCAATGCTAAAAGAGAACTTCCATGCTAGTGATCAGTCTTCAATGACACCTTTTTCCAACCTCAGTTTGTGAAAAGCACCAAAATCTTACGAGAGCAAGAAATTCTGTAGATGATAGATTTTGTAATTGTTCTACATCCATGCAAAAAGTGAGCTTAGCAAGACTGATTCACATGCCTTCCAGAGCTCCATCCTCAGCCTGATTGTGAAAGATGAAGGCTTGTGCCCTTACTGGTAAAGGCAGAGCAGAGAAATACTTAAAGGTAAAAAAGCATTGAACCTATTCTTTTCATAAGATTTTGCCTCAGCCTTTCTGAGTTTGCAACAAAGTTCAGTCCCTTGACAGGTGAGGTAATGAACAGCTGAAGGGGCTGAATGATGGAACTTGTTGCTCCTACCTCTGATTCCACAGAGAACCCTGTTACCTGCTGCCCTGCTCACTAGCTTTAATTCCATGTCTATTTTAATCTAGAACTTTTGGATTAAATGGGTCTTTTCCATATTTTTATTTTTTCTTTATGAGTGACCTCTAAATAACAAATGAGAAGCACTCATCTCAAGGAAGCAAAGAGGAGATTACCCAGTAAGTGGCTGAGTTGACGAGCACAAGGGTGTCTTCCCCATGCCAGAATGGAGCAATTGTTGATTAATCACAGCCTATCTGTCTCTTTCCTGTGTCCTTGAACAGGTACTGACTGGCTCCATGAAGCCTCTTGGCACGATATTTCTTTCAGGGTCTTCAGGAGCTGAGTCACTTCATGGTGACTGCAAGAGGATGGGCACTACTTCATTCTTACTATTTCACTTCTAAGCTGAGATTAAACTTGCAAAGGAGCAGGTACCAATCTCTTCACTCTCGTGACCAGTGCCAGGACTTGAAGGAACGGCATGAAGCTGAGTCAGGAAAGGCTTAGGCTGGGTATCAGGAGAAGTTTTCTACCCAAAGGGTGGTCAGGCACTGCAACAGCTCCCCGGAGAAGTGGTCACAGCACCAAGCCTGACAGAGTTCAAGATGTGTTCGGACAACTCTCTCAGGCACCGGGTGTGACCCTTGGGGTGTCCTGTGCAGGGCCAGGAGTTGGACTCAATTGTCGTGGTGGGTCCCTTCCAACTCAGAATATTCTGTGATTCTATGACTCTATGATTCTATGATTGATTCTATGATTCTATGATTTAAGAGGTACCATAAGGTAAAGGATGATAGCTTTACATATTTCTTACAAGCTAGGTTTTGTTAGGTCCCAGTTCTGAAAAATAAAAAATCCCAAAATTTCAAAAGGCATATAAAATGCTGTCTTTTCCATTATCTACATAATTATAAAAGTGGAAACTCACTTTAAAAATCTGGAATAGAAAATCTATTTATCTTCATTTTATTGCATCAACAATTCAGAGATTTAAAGACCAGAACTGCAAATAAGGCAGACTCATTTTCAGAAGCACTCACTGCCAAGTTCGCTTTTCTGAAAATTCTGTTAAGTGCAGAAATTAAAGATAATTTCCCTTTGCATTTTGAGTGTGAAATGCTAGGTGATCATAAATAAAATCTCAATGTTTTTGCCTTCCAAAATTAATAGAATATTTTAGTAATAAAACATTTGAAAGGATATTAAGGTGAGAACAAATTGTTTAGCTGAAATTTTTGACAGAGAAACAATAAAGAAGGTGAAGAAGAGAACATTATTCTCATCATTTAAAATATCCTGTCCTGCTGTACATGCTCTTGGAAGTCTGTGTGTATTGAGGACTATACCTGGGTCCTTTCCTCACTGAGTGAATTCTTATTTAAGAAGAGGCATTACCACTTTTTCTAGCTATTGCTCACAGAAAAGGAGTTGCTTAAGCTCTTAAGATTTTCTTTTTTTTTGAGGAGGGGGAGCCCACCTCAGAAGAGGTGCATGGAGGTGGGTATTTTCTAAGACATTGTTTTATACCACTGTCCTCCTCAGCTTTTCCTGGTGCCAAGCTCTTCACCATAGTGCAGTTGGCAAGCTTCCCATTCAGCATTCTGTTTGGTCTAGACCGCACACTTCGGTTCCTAGTGCTCTCCTTGTCCTGTCCCAAGGTACCAAGTATATCTGAGGCATTCTGTCACAGTTCCTTCCCTGTCCCCTTTTTAAAAGAAAAAGTAGCACTTCCCTCTCTTGTATCAGGATGATAAAAGTAAACATCTACCGGCTGGGAAGCAGCAGTATGTCGTGGTCTCCAAGGAGTAGTGTTGAAGTGTTCCCTCAGTGGCCGCAAAGCACACTTGGGGTCAGATGTGGCCTCACAGTTCTCCTGTCCTTCTTGTCCTTTTTTGGCCAGACAGCTTATGTTTCATTACTTCCAATAGGACCAGGAAAGCTCAGACCTGGTCTCAGAGCCCAGAGTAATAGGGGACCAAGCCAGGGCCTTCCAACAACAATCTACCAGTTCAAACTTATGTCTGCTTTGGACCTTAATTTCTCATTTAGATAGGAAGAGAGGAGATGTTACTGTCTGTTTCAGTTTCTAGCTGCATCCTTGTGCCATTCATCAATCCATTGTGAAATCTGACCCCAGCTTGGGATAAAGACCAGGTACTGATATTCTTTTCCTTAGTCACACACAGAAGTAATTTACCCTTCCTGTAACTCATTCTGAACTACTTCTGTTCAAGGACCATATATCTCAGGATTGTGCCCTATGTTAGACATTGACCTGTCTGAAGTACAGGATATGTACTTTTTTATTTTGCTCTAATATGATTTACATTAGGATATATCAGGAGTAACACCTCTGAGTCGTATATAAATAGGGATAACAGTGGTGCGGCAGAAACACAGACATGTTCATTAGAACAAACTTCTACAGACTGTCTCATGCAACCTCACACCTCCTGTAGAACAGTCACCAGCATTAGATCATGTTGGCCATTGCTGTCTCTGGACAAGTCTTGAAAATTTCCAAGCACAGAGATTCCACTGCCTCTCTAGGTTACCTCTTCGAGTGCTGCACAGACCTCTCAGTGGACAAGTTTTTCTTATTGTCCTGTCTGAACCATAACATTTGCAGCTTGTGACCTTTTCATCTCATTATCTCATCTGCTGCTGTTTAGAAGAGTTCACTTCCATATTCTTTGTAACTATCTTTCAAGTACTTCGAGACTACTATTAGATTCTCCCTTAGTCTCCTCTTTCACAAATCAAGTTCAGCACACAGTAATCTCTTCTAACAGGTCATCTCAGGCCCATGACCACTGTATTATATGGTATCTTCCTTACCTCTTTTTAACTAAAGGCTGGGCAGAAATTGTTATGAGAATGGCAAGGAAGAATATTTTCCTAACTGAAAGAACTTAGCAGAAGACTAACTGATTAATGCACGTGGCCAAGTAATGTCAGTGAAGTGTATTCGGCAGAAATCCCTTGTGACTGAGCCCAGCTGTGTATCTGGCATGTTTTACTTCAGTATTTTGGGTCAGTAGTTTCATATTTTCCCTAGAAAGACAGGTCTAATCCAAAAAGCAGCACTGCTTCTTACCCACAGTCTGCATCTTGCCTAAGTGTACATCTGGAACAGCTGTTTCAGGAGGAAATAAAATGAGAAAGAATTAACCACATCTCAGCATAGTTGTCTCCTTAGGAGGCAAAGGGTTTTAAACCTAATTAGGAGTAGCTAAATTTACTGGGAGCAGGGGATGTTCAGCAGTTGGTAGGGATGCTTGCCTATTGTTGAGCCTTAAAAAAAGGTAAGGGCCAGCATTACCCTTTCAGTTTCGTTGGTTTTGGTAAAAGCCAGTAGACCCTCTGCAAGCGTGAAGCAGACCAAGGATGCAAAATAGCAAAACTGAGATACAAAACAGTTATTGGGCAGAGAAGACAAAGAAAGGGAACGTATTTTAGTGTGCAAGAAAGTGTATTGCCGACTGAAATTTCAGCTGAATCCTTTTTGGCTCTGTGTAAGTTTGCTGATCTCTTAGATTCTTTGGATTAGAAGTGACAAATGTAAAGTTACCCTCACGTAAAAGCCCTGTTCTGGAAAATATTATATTTATATAGGACTATATTTAGCCATGTAACAGAATGGTTTGCAAATTTACTGGAGGTCAAACTATATAACGAAATTATTTTGTCGAGTTGGAAAAGAAAAGGCAAGAGGGACAAAAGGCAGTCAGGAAAGTGGGTGGGCAGGTGGACAGGGAGGGAAGAAAGAAGGGAGGGTGAAAAGGGAAGCAAAGAAGGGAGGGAGAAAGGAGAAGGAGGGGAAGGGAGGGAGGGAGGGAGGGAGGGAAGAGATGGGGAATGCAGTCAAAATACAGAGAAACACAGGAAGAGTAGAAATACTTGCTTAAACTCCTTATCAGAAAGTCACAGAATCATTCTGTGACTCCTTGAAGACTGTTCTTATCAGTAAAGGCCAAGGTGAAGAAAGCACTGAGTACCTTGGCCTTTTCCACATCCATTGTCACCAGGGCCCCTGCTCCATTTAGCCACAGGCCCACATTTTCCTTAGCCTCCCTTTTGGTGCCTATGTACTTGAAGATCATTGTTCCATTGTCAGTTTTAACAAATGTCAGGAATCAAGGAGCTGTAGGCAGAGGTAGCAGGAGGCCTTTAGAGAAGTGAATCAATTTACCCTTTTACAGCCTGTCAATAAGGAAGTAATAGGGGCGTTTGCAACAGCTGGCGAGGTCTAATGCAAATCTCAATTTCTCTGTCAAAGAGAATAAGCCCAGCATTCACTGCTTTTTGACAGATTAGTCAGTTATGAAATGAGAAGAGACAGTATGTAGTTCTAGGCCTGTGATTCACCCCCACCACTCATGAACAAAGAAAGAACATAACAAAGGAAAAAACAAGACTCTTTTTAATTAGTTATCGAGGTATGTATTTTAAAGCTTCCTTGGAATTCTCCATTAAAATTTGCCTTTACCAGCATTGTCTCACAAATGGTTAGTCAATTGTTAATCTCACAAATAAGGGATTTACAATGCAGTGAGAGAGACTCTGACAGTGGAAACTTTTCGCCAACTCTTATACCTTTGCACACACACCTCAAACCCTCCCCAATCTCCACTCCAATGAGAAGAACCAGGACAACGTCCGATAGTCCTCACTCATCTCCATGTCAGGATTCTGTGCAGCAGCTCAGCTCCAGCTCACCTCATCTCACCTCACAAGCACACTGTCATCACTGAACTTGACATATTACTGAGAAGATCATTTTCCTAGCTTGCTGTTTCAACTACATTGCCCTTCTATTAATATCTAAATTGCTGAATCTTATATTCTATTAAATCTGAAAGCTGATTGCAATTTCCAAGGCTGTTCAAAGCATGTGTCCTGCTACCTATCTGAATTTCTTTTTCAGTACCAAGAGATTAATTCAAGCCTCCAGTGCCAAACTCCATCTCACACTTCTTAGATTTTTCAAACATACTTTAATGAATAATAATCCCAGCACCGTGACAGTGTGTATACTGTTTAATGAAGGTTAGCCTAAAACACGTAAAACTAGGGCAATGGGTTTATATTTGTTTTCTCCGTATTTGACATTCAATTTCTGTCCTGCTTTTCTAAGAGAATTTTTTTAATCAGATAAACTCAATGGGAGGCAAAGGTAGATAAGGATTTTTAAGTAAAGAAGGTGCTTGCACCTTATTACTGTGAGATTTTCATGAAAATGTGGAACTATTCTCATAGCCTCAATACCACTATTTTATTGTAGAAAAAAATCTGTGCCATCTTCCTATCTTTTTAGGTCTGTTCCTTTCTCAACCAATAATGCTCCTTAGTGCTCATAAATTATGTCTTTGTTGCTTTGTAAAAGGGAAGGAAAAAGCATTTATGCTTGCAAGACCTATCTCCACCTGGTAAAACTGAGTATTCTAACCATGCCTACTAGAAGACAAAAGCATTCTGAGCTCAAGAAGGGTTTACCCTCATGTAAATCCATCAGTTTCAGCAGAATTATTTTTGATTTCTATAGATTTCAAACCAGCTCACATCTATATATAAAATTGTATTTAAAATGATGAATCACCGGTGGTTTTTCTCAAGAATAGAGTTTTCATTCTGTTTCGTGATACTATAAAAATGTTAGGAGCATACTTTTCGTATCCCTTTCTTAACTGTGTTTAAAAGATGGGTGTAAGATACCAAAAGCTTATTTGATCATAACACAAGCCTGATTTATATCAGCACGACTATCAATTTCTGCTTTTGAAATACACTATGGAGATACCTTTTTAACAGGTGTGGTTCAGAACCCACTATAGTTAGCATAAATCACTGAAGATCTTTGAACATTCCAGTAAATGTTTGATTAATAATGCAAGAAATGCTGAACACACTGGTGTGCTCATGTGTGTCAGTAGCACTCAGCATGATTATGTCTTGTAGAATCATGTCCATACCAGCAGGGTATTTAAAAACATTCGTCACCTACCTTGTATAATATGAAGCAAGAGTAATTCTGCTGAAACTAGAGATATTACCTGTGTTCTGAATGTTAGATGCGCATCCATTTTCTTAAATGACTGCTGAAAACACATTGAAGTCAATTGTGCCATCCACAGCCTTCCTGGGAAAGAATATATTACCAAGCCTGGAACTGACAGGTTGTTAATCTCAGTCTTTTCCAATGAAATTTCTCACACTAGGTAAACTAACACCAAATAACATTTAATGGTCAAATGTGAGCAAGTGTAGTTCATTAGGCTAAATTTAAATTAGGGTGGTTAAGAACATACATGTTGTCCTTGCTATAAATGGGGACTAGTCTTAGAAACACACATGATTGCCTTTGTAGTCTGCAGAAAGATTAGTATTTCTTTGTGCATTACTAAGCAGCCTGTCATGGTTTAACCCCAGTTGGCGAGTGAGTACCACTCAGCTGCTCCTTCACTCCCTTTCTTCCCCAGGGAGATGGGGAGAAGAATCAGGAGAAAAAGTAAAACTCATGAGGTAAGAAGAGTTTAATAATTGAAAGAATGTAGAATATAATCATAACAACAGTGCTATTAATATTACTACTAGTAGTAGTAGTAATAATAATAATTTTAATAAAATGGAGAGGGAGAGACAAAAAAGTGATGCACAATATAGTTTCTCACCGTGGACTGATGCCCAGCCCATCCCTGAGCAGCAGTCAGCAGCTCCCAGCCATCTCACCCCAGTTTATACACTGAGCATGATGTTCAGTGAAATATCCCTTCAGCCAGCTGGGGTCAGCTGTCCCAGCCATGTTTCCTCCCAGCTTCTTGTGCACCTGCTCACTGACAGAGCACGAGACACTGAAAAGTCCTTGGCTTAGAGCAAGCACTGCTCAGCAACAACCAAAACATCAGTGTGTCAACAACACTGTTCTCATACTAAATCCAAAACACAGCGCTGTGCCAGCTACTAAGAAAATGAACTCTGTCCCAGATGAAACCAGGAGGAAGACTTATGAGAAGCTGTCCTTTATATGGGTGTTTGAAACTTCAGATCTAAATTTAAATTAGCTGCTTCAACATGGTTATAAAATACCACCGCCATTAAAAAAAACATGGATACCCAGTGCAGTTCCAGAGTCTGATAATTAATGAATTACTGTAAGATATTCAGTCATGCAACAGTTTCTTCTTTGACACTATTCCAGATCAAGAAAGTTACTCTACTCCCCATCTTAGATCTAAAATGCAAATGTGATACGCAACCCTAATTCTGAGCAGGACTATGCTATTTAATAATTCAATAACTGCCTTGATATTGTGATCATTTGTAATATGCTTGCTTACAAAATTCTTTACCAGATATGTGTGTGCATACATATACATGCAGTGGTTTATATTTACATAAAATTCAAACTGGATATTGTGCCATGACTTTCATTTCTTTGTGCACCCATGTTAGTCTTACTAAAACTGTGTCAGAGAAGACACAGCTATGCCCATGTGGGCTCACACACTGTAAAATGATAAAATCCTGGTTAAAGTCTTACACCACATCAAGTGTTTGTGTGTATATGTATGTATACATATACATTTATGTGTTGATAGAGAAACTGTCTGTTTAAAATGGCAGTTTCATAGAAAAGTCCTAGCTTTGTATTTCTTTACATCCTTTGTATTGACTGTGTTCCTCTGTATGGGTGTTGTAAAAAAATTCAGTTTAGTTGTGGAGAATCACAGGAAGATGCATTCTTCCATTTCGATTTCAAAACCAACCTCATATTTTAGATATAGCACCAGCCAAGCTGAAGTAAGTTTAAATTCAACTAGCTTGGTGAGCTGTTAGGAATACAAGCTCTCAGTGCAGAAAGGGAGCATTTTAAAATATTTGTCTGTTTCAGTTCAGATCACATCCAAGCATTCACACCTTTGATTCAGCAATTAAATATAATTGGTCTTGTTTTCTTAAGTTCCCTAACACCTACACATCTCATAGCTCATAGAGGTCCTCACCTGGATCCTGGGTTCCCTTGCCTGCCCCACTTGCCACAGGTCCCCCACTTGCCAGCTGGTCCAGTTTGGTGCTTGTTGCAAATATGCAGCATTCGCACACTTGTCCCTGATGTGCTTCACATTCTCAAGTCCCCTCGTGTGTAGCAGCACAGACCCTCTGCCCAGGCAGCCCTACCTGGACCCCAGGCCTCCCAAGTCATTGGCTATTCCAGCTTGAAGTGTGCTGGTGATTATGCACGTGCATGGATGGGACTCTGAGCAACCTGGTGTAGTGGAAGGTGTTGCTGCCCATGGCAGAGTGGGCTGGACAAGATGATTTAAGGTCCTTGTAACCCAAGCCATCCTGTGATTCTCCAATGGACCCAGGCTCAGTTCAGTGGTGCCCCATGACAGGATCAGAGGCATTGGGCACAAACTGAAATGCAGGAGGTTCCATCTGAAAGCCAGGAAATATTGTTTTACTGCAAGGATGACTGAGCACTGGCACAGATTGCCCAGGTGATTGTGGAGTCTCTCTCCATGGAGATAATCAAAAGCCATCTGGACACACGTATGCAACTGGCCTGAGGTGGCACTGCTTGAACGTAGGGGTTGGACCAGATGACCTCCAGAGGTCCCTTCCAACCTCAGCTGTTCTGAGATTCTGTGAAATCAAACACAACATATAAATAAAGTTGGAAATCTAAGTGTTTTATATGGCTATTTCACACATCACAGTTGTCTTCTTTCCTTTGCTGATATTTTAAAATCTGGTAAATTTATGAATCTATAACAAAGGAACACAGTCTCTGTTTTATGTGAAATATTCAATCCTGTGAAATGCTGAGTATGTTCACATTTCTATTCACTATGGTGTTTTTTACCCCTGATGAACTGAGGTCTCAATAAAATGGAAAAGGACCAATGATTTATTAAAGTCACTGGATTGTACAGACTGTACAGAACAAAGGAAGTCAAGTCAATTAACGTAATGTTCTAGGCAACGATTCTATATTTAGCTTTTTTTACTTTGCATTAGTTTTCTGACTGCTGGATATGACTTTGCTGTCTCTGGAATCAATTTAAAATCAAAATCCTTCTTAATCATCTGGTTTTAGTGAGAAATCCTAGGTTAAATAAAGATAGTATTATTTATTTGGGATTTCTTAAGGAGTTAGGGGAGATGCTGTTGTCAGTTTCCATTGTTCTTCCTTCATCTTTTAACCATTTAGATCTTTCTCCACACTATGGTCTTCAAAAGAAACATTATTGTTTGAGGGATACAGTTTGGGTGTCTTGCTGCTGGTGGCAGAACATTGCATTCCTCTGACTCGCAACACGCTTCAGAGTTCTGCAGAAAATTACTGTGTTGTCAGTAAATGGAGAAAAATAAGCACTTTTTTTTATGTGGTGCTGGATGATTTTACCTCCAGGGATTCAGTGGCTCAAAACAAAAAACCACAAAACCAAAAAACCACAAAAACAAAAAACCCCAAACCAAAACAAAAAACTATCCCAAACATTTTTACAAGCCCTTTTTTGGGGGATCTTTTTGATGACAGTAATTTGTTTTCCATGGTATTTTAAGAAATACACACAACTCATTGGATAGAGTCCTAATATTCTCCATCATTGAATCAACAAATCTTTATTATTTCCTGCTGTTATTATGTTACTTTGAATGGATCAACTAGGATCTGGAATCTGCTCGCGTAAATTCAAATGCTTTAATAAGGTATCTGAGCTGCTGGCCTGCTTGTCCTGTCTAAGCAGCAGAGACAAACCCCTCTGAATGGCAGCTCTGCCATTCATAAACCATACTTTAAAGAAACCTTTTTCTTTCTATTGATCCTAGACAGAGCCTAGGGTGGTTTGGCGGCCAAACTTCAGTTATATTAACAGACCAAACACAGTGGCTTTTGATTTGTATGACAGTACTTAGGGCGTACTCCCCTGATTTATATGTCTATGAAAAATCCTATTTTTTGTCTGCGTTTTTCACATTTTCAAAATCTTCTCCTTGTCAGAAAGCCCTCCCTCCCCATTAATTCTGAATGTGCAGCCAGTTCAGAAGTGAGAGCTGATGCTTCTTGTGAGAGCTGATGCTTCTTCTCTTCCTCTGTCCCACTCAGCTGCCAGTCATTCCACGAACAGAAGAAATATTTAAAGAAACAGGCTCCCATGAAGCTTGATATGTTCTAAAAAGAAAAAAAAAAAAAGGCACTCCATGTCAATAAAACCATGAATCACCTTGAATTGAAACACTATTTTTACTTCTGTTATTGCTCTGTTCTTTTTCTTCCAGTTTCTGAATTTTTTTAAAAAAAAAAAAAAAAAAAGGCACTCCATGTCAATAAAACCATGAATCACCTTGAATTGAAACACTATTTTTACTTCTGTTATTGCTCTGTTCTTTTTCTTCCAGTTTCTGAGATCATGTTAATGTTCAAATAGCCAGCAAGTGAAACATTCAGTCTTACTCTTTAACTCCAAGTTATCTTAAGAAATTCACAGCTTCTTTTTTTTGCCTTTTTTTTTTTTTTTTTAATTTTAGGGGTTTTTAGGGCAGTACAACAGCACATCAGAAGGCAAGAAAAACTGGAGGTCTGTTCTGCCATCGGAACACGGATAGGGTTGGTGCAACAAAGAATTTTGCATTGCTGTACATCATGCTGTGCCCATACTGTAGCTAAAGAACAATAATGCCAACCTTTTATATGGAAAGGTGGTAAGACTGGCTAAAAAAAGACACTGAATCTGCGTCAATGCGTTACTTTTATAGGCCTTTCTGTACCCAGAAACTTTTACTCAGTCTTTTCAAGGTTTCTTCACAACTGTGAATAGTAAAAACATTTCTAAGGCTGAGATTCACTCTCTGAGCTTTTCAGGTTAAGAAAAGTAGCATGAATCAGTGAAATTCACAGCTCAGAAGCACTTTGATCAGAAAACATCAGTCTTCACACTGATTAACCTATTTACACAGCATCAGTGTAAGACTAATTTGAACAGAAGCCCAGTTACAGAGATCTTTCTACTGTCAGTTACATTTTCTGCTCTTGTTGTCGCTAGTAATTTCCTTTTTGCTCTACAGCTTTCCAAAGTGGAGCGACTTCTTCAGTCTGTAGTGATTCTACACCAATCATCTGTATTGCTTCTCTATTACTGCCTAAGTAAAGGGAAGGATGAACCACTCATGCATGACAAGGACGTCTTGCTACCCAGCTGCTCCTGTGGATGCTCTTAGCAGAGCCAGATCTTTTCACACTACAAGAAACAATCAGAAGCCAGGAAGGATGTCAAGAGAAAAGCACAAAAGGGCATGTGGCCACTACAGAAATGGGGGAGCAGGATGCAGACTGTCCTTGCATGCCTGAGACGTGCAGGAAGGATTCAGCTCCAGCTGACACCGTGCAGTGCAAGCAGCATTTGCTTGTTGCAAAAGAGGCACTGACAGCTGTCAGGACAGTCACAGGCTGTGTTTTGTGGACAAAGCATTGTGCTTTGTGTCCGTAAGTCGGGCAGGGATTTCCATGCTGTCTTAGCCAAGCGCGTACCCACTCTCATCTCAAAATAACATATGCTGCCTTATGAATCAGCATCAAGAGAAGTGCTGAGACACAAAGGGGAAGTGCTGCCAATCCTTTATGAAAATGGCAGCAACAAGAAAGGGAAGGCAAGTTACAGCGGCAAAAGCCAGGATGGAGACAGCCTCTTGGTGAATAGCAATGGAGGTGGCTCAGGGTAGGTTGTTTGTAATATTTTAACTAACCTGAAACCAGTCAGTATAAAATTCATACAGTCTCACTCCTGGAGGGAGAAGATGCACTCTTCATCGTAAATTTCGCGGGGAAGTGTCTTCCTGAACTTCAGGTACCTGAGAGAGAACAGAGTCAGAATTTTCCTCCTTCCATAGACTTAACCATGTTTGTGAGGCCAGAAAAGCTACTGACTTAGTTTTAGCAGGTGGGGATCCTGAGCGCAAGCTAAAATGGCTTTCTGCCAGTTTTCTCCCCAGTGATTTAACTACAGTTGGACCCTTCACATCTGATAAAAAAAAGATAAAGCTTTGAATGTCATCACAGGAGTTGTGTTCTAATGACTATAAACGGAAATAGTAATTGCCAACAGGCATCAGAGTTCAGTATGCTTTTGATCAGTTTCTTCTAGAAATTCCTGCATGGAAGATGTAACGTTAAATGTCTTATTAATGTGTCTTTTGAAGACAGTTGACATTAGATGGGATTTCTGATTTAGCTGAGGGATACAGAATACACTGAAAATAGAACATAAACAAAAGTTTAACTTAGAAAAATATAAGAACTGCAATTGCAGTTAGATCATAATACAAATGTGTGTTTGTAATATGTTCACAGTCATAACACTGGGTATCCCCAGTTATTGGGCAGGATAATAATGTGAGTTGAAGGCAGCTCAACCCCACTGCTCTCACTGAAATTATTCTGTTAGTTTTTCAACTTTTACGCTTTCTGTCGGTTCACGTAATCTCAGTCCCCCATGCAAGTCTGGCTGACTCAGGGAGGTGTTCCTGTTCTTTCAATGAACTCAGGGAGAAACATTTAAACTACCAGCTGATTCACTCAAAATCAGCTTCTTTGCAACAGCTGTGAGCAGCTGCATTATGTGCTGAGTTTCACAGGCACTTCATCCTTGCCCATCTTCAGTGAGCCATCTTCCATCATAAGTGTTGATTCAGAGTCACATTCCACCTCTAGGGGTTTCACCTGTCACAAAAGGATGCAAAATTCTGATAATCCACACTAAGAAATGGCTGATTCCTTCAAGGTCACACAGTGAGATGGACTTAACACCAACACAGAGGGCAAAAAATCTGCCAGGTGATGAAGAGAAAGTCTGTGCTATAACATATTATAACATATATCATATCCAGTGAGCTCCAGCTCCAAAGGAAGTGGCAGGGTGTCATTGCTCTGTGCAGGGGAATGTTGGGTTTTTGCCGATTGACAAATGAAAGTGCCAAACGTGGGACTTCTATTCAGTGTTGGTGCCTGTTTGCTGGTAGTTCTGAAGCAGCACTGAACTGTAAGTCACTGTGCTGATTTTCTTTGGCACTTCAGCTCAGGAACTGCCATTTCTCAGTCTTGTTCTTCTTTCTGTCCTCACTTAGCCTGCAGAGGGTAAGTAAGAAACCTGGACACTCCTTAGGCAGAGACCTCCTGTAGATCTGAGGTACTTTTGAGATGATGCTAAGTGTGGATCAAAAGCTTGGCTACGACATGGAGTAGGTGGTCAATTGGATATTTTTCCTCTGTACTAAGGCTCAGCAAAGCCTACAGAATATAATGTCTTCCTAAAGAACTTCCTATAGAGCTGTTGTGAAACAGCTGAAACTCAGTGAGAGGGGAAGAGAAGACTGATATATCAGCTGCAAAGTGACTTTCAGAGATCAGCGCGTTAGAAATTTGCGAAGCAGAGGAGAGCTTCCATTAAATTTTCTGCTAATTTAAGAAAATAATTTGTACAGATAGAATACTCTGGTTATTTTTGTTAATAATTAGCCTCTAAAAATAGCGGAGCTCTACTTTTTCATATGAAGTTCAGCTTACTGCCTGATACTGAGAAAAGGCCTAAAAATAACTGGTTTTAAAGCTGATTAGCACTTTCTGGTTCTTGTTCTTTGTCACTGGAGAGTCAGTCGAGATGATGCTGGGGAGGGGAAGAGGCCAGTCAGTGATACAGCTACTTTTCCTACAGGAAAGGTACTGTGAGCATTGATCATGGAGGCTCTAACTCCCCCTGACCTTTCCTCAACTGCTTTTCATGCACTTGCCGGGGTGATGTAAAGTAGCTTGAAAGTACCCAGTCCTTTTTGTTTCCTTTCCATTCATTTCCATTTCCTTGCCTGTTCAGCAAGGCAGGCACTTATGCAGCAGCAATGATAGTAAAAACCAATAAGAAAATCACAATGGAAAGTTCACACTTCTCTGGCTTTGTATCTTCATAACTCTTTATGCAGTGATCTGCAACAAACTCTTCCTCTTCACTTGCATTCAACTTTGATATTTTCAGTGCTGGCTTCTATAACTTCTGTTGCTATTTCTACAACAAGCTGTGCCTTGTGATGCGAGGCGTTCTAAAGTAATCTGGCACATGAATATCTCTCTTCACTTGAAAATCAATAAAAACCTTCAGTCACATTTACATTTCTGTGTACTGCTTCCAGATAACAGGAGCATGTCTTCCCTGGGTTATAGCTGATCACAAAGTGAAAACAGCTGCTTGGGTATCATGCCTCAGAAGATGACCTTGTCCTTATTTTTTTTCTTGTCACAAAAAGAGCTGACTTGCCTAGCCATCCTTAAAATAGAACTAATTACCATCTGTTAACAGGCCCCTAGTGCTCTGACTATAGATCCTTGTGCACCATTCATGGTTTCATAGCCATGATGATAAATTGTCTGTAATTTAGAATTCATGTGGAATTACATCAGCTTACCTGGGTGACCCAACACGTATTATGGAGCCTCCTTCTGTAAGAGCCTTGCACACTGGATGTTGGACTCCACAGAGAAATGCAAGGGCAGTCTCTAAGTCCATTTACACTGTGAGTTATACTGTAGAAAAGAAGTATTAAGGCAATACTGATGAGTCCTCTCTGCTGCATGCAGAAGGAAAGGACCTGACAAGGACAGAGCAATGAGAAACCTGTATCCTCCTTCCAGCTAGTCCAGGTTTGTGCAAAGGCAGCCCTAGTACTGGCTCCTTATGTACTGAGCCCCACATTGCAGGAGGAAAAGGAGCTGAGTCGTGACTTGCTAGATAACGATATAGGCTTTGAGCTACTCCCAGGGAAACACAGCATGGAATGATTTCTTCGTTCTGTATGATTGCATAGTGCCAAGTCTACCCAAGCAGCAGGGAACATGACTCACCAGCAACCTTGAACTTTGTTCATGTGCACACAAGAAGAACCACTTAGCCTTGTTCCAGCTACTCCCTCAGAGTACCCAGCCACCCTAGAACTGGTGCTGCATTCACAGGTCTTGGAGACTTCACTCAGCCACGCATAAAACTCAGTGTGTTTCCATCCTGTCTGAAAAAACGAGGCAAGACTGGTGTAATTTGACTACTTGTATTGCAGAATACAAGGGGAAGGGAAAGACTTCACAACAGTAATTTAAACCAGTGCTGTTCAACCAATATGACACTTTTGCAACCTTCTCGGTCTGCCATGCCAACCTGAATGGGTCTTGGAAATGGTAGGGGGAGTTCAGTCCCTGAATAGCACCCCATAGCTGTGTGTTACTTGTTGATGGCATAGAAGTGCCTGCCCTGTCAGGCCAGGTGGGACATTAAATATCAGTATCAGTGCAATTAGTAAGCATATAATATTAACAATTATCACTACCAAGTATAGAGGTGACTCTGCAATGAATGCCCAGGAATGAAATTGATATGGTTTATTTTTAGATTCTTTCAGTTTGGGACCGATGTTTTAAAATCATCTGGAAGACCTGATGCATTTTATTAATGCAGAGATATTTCTTTCCCTTGTGTAACTCCCTGAAAGGAAAATCAGAAATAAAATGACATTAAACTTAGAAAAGCTCTTTATTTCCCAGAGGCTGTAGCCTAATTCAAATGGAAAATTCTGTTATCAGCTTTTCCTCTTTCCAGTTTCAACAATAGACAGACAGTAGTCATACCTCAAACCTTCCCTCTGAACAACCACAAAAACTAAGCCTCTAATAGTTCTGTCAGAACAACAGGTTCTTTCCCCTTTCTTATATCTGTGCATCTTGATTTCTTTTGTTCTGGAAAGTTTTGGATGTAGCACTTTAAAGGCAAGAGATCTGTCAAAACTCCCAAAACCCAGACATCTCAGAAGGAAAATCTGTTGCAGGAGAACATACAACATAGTTTATACCTACTGCTTGTTTTTTTCTGGATAATTGGGTGGAAGAAGAAAAGTATTCCATGGTGATCAGTCAATTTAAGTGCTCCCTGGCCTTTATTGGCTGTTTTAGGTATTAGATGCACTTCAAATTTTAATAGAAGTGATACCAATTATGTAGCATATGGTTGCCAATACCAATCTTAACTCTCACATTTGACCTCAGTTCTAAATTTTAAATTGCCATGATGATACCAGAATTTCACACAGTCAACATTGATAGGCTGGGGACCACGCATTAAGGCATCTTCCTGTTTTTCACTACCAAGTCAGCTTCTACCAAATCAATAAAGAATGAAATTAAATTACATTAAATTCTCATCTTTAGTCAGAAAAGGAGAGGCTTAAAATGACAGGAAGGTAGGAAGGATTTTTTTTTTCATCTTTTGGTTTTATTTGCCTTTCATGAATCCTTGAAAAGGGTCAGGGTGCTCCAGCAGAAAGCAGGGACTTGCAGTGTTACCGTGTCAGACATAGCTGTAAATCTGTGTAAGTCCAGAAGTTCCAACCTGCAAGAGACACTGGCTTTGTGAAGCTGCTGATGTGCTGCTCTGTGGTCCATACACCAGAGTCAACTTTTCAGACTGGATTCTGGAAATGAGGAGGAAGGCTGCTGTAGCATAAACCAGCAAAAAAGCTCATACATCTTAGCAAGGCACTATATTCAGAAGAGCTCTGTTAGAAAGAATGCTTTTAATAGTAGTCCTGATATATGGTACTGAGTCAGGAAAAAGCTGAGAAGTCTGGAATGTCTCTCAGAAACACCTAGCCCTGTTGGCCTAGCCTGTATTTCTCAGCCTGCCAGATTTACTTATGGGTATCAATCTTGTGTGAAAATAACTGGTATGCTTGATTATATCCACCTCCTGATTATGGTGAAACATAGAAAGAAAACCACAGGACATCTAGTCACAGATCATCACAGATTTTTTTATTTATCTAAAGTTCTTTATTTAATTCTTCAGATTTCAGATTCTTAACTTATGTGGCAGAGACCATTAAACTACAACAAATCCATATGCTGCGTATGTGGAGGGAACAGCATGGTTATACATGAAGATCCGTTTCCAGATTATTGATAGCAGTTAGATTAGTCTCTACCCTATGAAAAGAAGAATGAATTTAGCCATCTGCCAAGTGTAGTTCACTTTTGGTATTATCCACCAGAGGACAACGCTTCTAAAACACGATCCCTCACTGAGCTGAAGCTGTGAAACCCTGGCTGTGATAGAAGTGGGTTTGAGACTTCAGCCAGTGCTTGAGAACCTCCTCACTGTGCAGCTTACCTCACTCCTAATGAGGCTCAAGGGGCTCCAAACAAACAGATGGGCAACAGAGTCTACTGACAGACCATCTGCTCAACACCACAGAGTTCAGGTGAAAACACAAGGCATTTCTCCAGCTGTTCCTTGTATCAGGGATGTTGCAAACCAAGGAAGTGTTGCTGTGATCTTAAATCTAAGATAATAATAGGCATTAGATCTATCAACTGCCAAAGATAATCAAAATGCAACCTTCTCCTAAAGAAAGGTAACTCTCAGCACTTTAATGCTGTGCTATCCTTCCATAAGGTGCTTCACAAAGAATAAATTTCAGTTAATACTAATACATTTCTCTCGTATTTTCCTTTTGTTCTGTGCTGAACTAGGACTTTTCATGCCCTGCATGGGACATTCTACTCTACTTGCATTGCAAAATCTCCATCTTTATGAAAAGTAACACAAGTTCAATTAAACGCCAACATCTGTAACTTGTCGCTATTTTTTTTCCCAATGGCACCATGCACTAAGCAGTCATGAGAGCAGATTGGATGAAGAGCATTTTAATTCCATGCACTGGCACACAGAATGTTCTAGAACTGCTCACACATTTATAAAAAATACAGACATTTAGTATTATTCCTGCCCTTAAATTTTTGTCAACTCATTTCCTATAATCTCAGTTCTGTTCCATTCAGTGTAGTTTAGAAGGTTTTCATTCCTGAGTGACATGTCCTCATCTTCTTAGAGTGTGCATTCTTTAATCTCATGAAAGCAGGTTCTGTTCTTTTTGTGTGTGCAAATCTATTAACCCAAATTTATAACCTACCTCATAATTTGCACTAGGCTCAGGTTTATAAACCTTGCTGCCTCTATCTCCTGCATACTGCAAATATAACTGTCTATGTCTTAGTATCATAGAATAGTATGTGTGGAAAGGACGTCTGGAGGCCATCAAGTCCAGCACCCTGCTCAGATAAAAGATAGCTTTAAAGGCTGGTAAGGGATATTCTCCAGCTGAGTTTTGCAATTTTCCGACTCTACGCTGTTGGGGACCCCACAGACCCTGTAAGCATTTGTTTCAGTGCTTAACCTCTATTAGGGAGAAGAATTACTCCTGTATATGCTGGAATATTGAAAACTGGAAATTTGTTTTCTTATTTTGTGACCTGTCACTAAGAAAATTCTGGCTTTGACCCAACCCATAGTCCCCATTAAAAATCTTGACAGTATGAAGTACCCTGGGTCAGATCCATAAAGGTATCACAGCACCTATCTTGCATTTACATATGCAAATTTCTTTTTAGCTTCTGCACAGTAAGTAACAACTTTGCAAACCGTTGTGATCTTTACATTCCTTTTTGCTACTCGGTGCTATTTCTGCTGCAGCCTAAGTATGCTGACCACACCTTTGTGATACTGAAGACCAGCTTGCATCTTTGACTTTTTGGGGATTTGTACATCTAAGGTATAATCTAATTCCTTGTATGACTGATCAGTCTTGGTTGTTCTGGACAAAGGCTTTATTCTAAATTCAGAACACGTGTCAGTGTTTTCACAATATTTTTACTATCACCATTACTTACGGATATGATGTCACAGTTGAAATACACTCTACGTTATGATTGTCTGTATAAAGGACAGTGAATTTACTGCTGATAACAAATGTAAAGGTTTGTCTGGGAGAGGTTGACCTGGGATTTCAAACAATCCATGTAGAAAGTTCAGAGCAGAGCTTCACTTCAAAGGAGCTGAACAAGGGGTAGCCTCAAAGCAAGCAGTTTTAAGAATCAATTCTCTCTCCCAATTTTCTTACAGAGTCTGTCTGACTAGATTCAGTTTTAGAGTTTAGATATATTTGCATTTGCATTCAACTCATACTTATGTGCAACTTAAAACAGACTGAGCCTGATTTTCATCAAGCAGAAAGTAGATTTATAGCTGCTGAAGAATTGGCAATTTCATCCTGATTTTGAGACAGCATAAAGCTTCTGCTAAGCAAATGTTCTTTACTGGTCTTCGAAGGTCCTAGTTCCTGAAAGCATGTGCCTAATACAGGCATATATAATATCCTTGTTCCCAAACAATTACATCTGTCTGCAATTGGATGTTGGAACTCCTTGATTTCCTGCCATTTTGAATTCCTTGTGAACTTCCCATCCTTAGCATGGAAAGGTTTTCCCATGTGTAGAGGAGCTAGCAAAGCCTTGTTTCCTGCAAGTATGTGCTCTATATGCCCTCAGATCCTAGTTTAGTTCTGAGCAATGCCTAGTCTTCTTCCTACACCTTCACTACTTATCATCCAGTATGGTGAGACTGAAAGCTGCACATTACCCATGTAGCACAAGGCAGGTGGCTTAATAAACCTAGAGCAGGTAGAAAGCATGATAACTGAAATCTAGCTGCTGCAATTTTAGTGGATAATCAAATCAGTTATCCCTCTACCTAATTTCTGGTTTTCAAGAAATGTACCGAAATACAATTGTGTTTGATATTTCTTCTGTCAAATCAGACTGGTTTGGAAAAGCTTGAAAGTTATTAATGGGAGGAATGGGCAAGATACTGTAGAAGCTTCATTTCCTCAGAAAATCAGGTTAGAACTTCTCTGATAATGGATTAGAGTCTTTGCTCTATCCAAAGATCACTTAAGATAAGTCTTGGACAAAGACTTCAAAACAATACAAGGTAAAGGAGTCAAGGGAGGTTTTAACCTGCGTGATGACTGCCAAGAAGTTTTTGTTGAAGCATAAATTTTGGCAGGAGGATATCAAATACCTCTTATATTTGGCTGTGCTTTTATGTCTGCGGCAGGAAGAAGCTGTATTGTTGGAATTGCTATGCTGATATCACTTGATAATCTCTTGTATGCTAGAGGTCTTGATTATTAAATTCAGACCAATGAAAATGGTGTTAGGCATATTCTATTCTAGTAGTTCTGACATAGAAAGCTATCTGGCTCAAAAAGTAAGTAAAATCAACATTTAGATATGATAAAACCTTGTGTTTAAAGTGAAGACAATGCTGAAATTGAATCATTTTAAACTGTAATTGCATTCTGAATTAGTTTCTTAAGGAAAAGTTAAGCATTTCCCAGAAGAAGGTACAGTTAACCTCTTCAATGTCATAAAAATGCCATAAATAACTAAGAATTTGTCAAGAATAAAACACTGCAGCTTGAACAACAGTATTGCAAGGATTGGAATTTTAACCTCCAGCCCGGTGTCTCCATAGTAATATCGAGAAAGGAGAATTGAAATTCAAGTTTATTTTTACTCTACACACTACAGCTTTTGTCACAAACCTCCTAAAAAATGAATTGTGCACATTTCACCATCTTGTCTCTCTGTAGACAGATGGATATATCTAAAAGGCTCAAATTTTCAAAAATAGCCCATGATTTTTGAATACCAAGTTCTCTTTTGTATTTTGGGAGTTGTACACCCAGACAGCCTTGTCAGTCCATGTTGGATTAGGTCCAATTTTCAAAGAAGAAATTCAACAGTACCCATTGATGCACATGGGCAACCCTGTATATCTCAAAGTCACACTGAGGTGCCTATCTATGTTTTAGAAACCTATGTCAGGATGTTGAGTTGAGGTATTTTGAGAAAGAGTGAGGATTACCAGTCTTATCTTTTGGGAGAATTCAAAGCTTTTATAGAAACCAGTCCTGTGCTAGTACATTTGGTCACCTGCAATGTACCAACCTTGTCCACAAAGAAAGAGGAAATAAACTTTATTTAATTTTTAAAGTTAAGGAAAAATTTCCCTAATTTCCTTTGATTTAAATGTTTAAAATGTACACAATAGGTTATCAGTTGCAAAGCAGTGATAGAAAAAGATTCCTTCTCAGATCCTTCAGACTCTCCACCTTTACCTTCAGTAGCAAATGGGAGATGGGAAAATAGAGGGCTGCATGTTTTGCAGTGAAGAATGAATTCTGGAGCAGCTGCTTCCATTCTTTCAGACTTCATCTGCATTAGCAGCAAGCCGGTGTTCTGGAATTGTGTGCAGCTGGACAGAATCCATACATGGGTTCTGCAGAAATTTTTAGATTTTTTACATTGATGTGAGGCTTGCCCCCAGCCCAGATGCTTTGCCTTTTCAGGTGTTATTCAAAAGATGAGTTGTTCCTCATGTAGGCTATATATATCTGCTAAGCTTGTAAATCACATCAAGGATTCTTTTCTTTTCTGTAAAGGATACAGGAAGTTGTCTCTCCTTGATAGCTTTTGTCTTAAAAGCATGTTTTCTCCTAAAGCAGTTATACCATATCCCTGAAGCATAGTTGTTTCTTGTTTACAATCTCAGAGCTGTACACCCAAAGACTTTATTGTTTCTGAAACAAATAATAGCTTTCGTTGTAATTATTTATTCTGTAGTTGTCCACTGTGTTTATGTTTTCCCCAGATATTTGTTATCATAGGGCATAAGTCACTCTTGACTGAAATTGTTCGTAGGGTCTATGGGAAGTTATTGACGGACGGATTTCCTGAGCCCCACTCACAAAATTATTCTTATAATTGTGACAGTGTTTTGGAATTCCAGAATTTCAGTGCTGCAAATGGAAATTTCAGGAAGGTCTGCGTTGTGTTACTATGCCTAAAACAGAAATGAAGCAGCTCATCTAAGGTCCCTGTGACAGAGTGCTGCTGGCTGAGAAGATCACCACCCCTATTCAGTTTTCTATTGCCTGTTCTTCACGAGGCTGTGATACCCACAGCACAGGATGGACAGTGTGTGACCTATGGTCATTCAGAGCCTAATGTTGGCACACAGCCACCATCAACAGATTTTACCACAGGCTGCTTGGCTACAAACTAAGGCAGGTGAGAAGCAGAAGTAATAGACTACTAATTCTTCTGCTGTGTGGGATATGTTCTTCCTGGGGGAAATATAGATTCACAGTTGAGAGCAGTAAGTCTTCAGGTAGTTTGAAAATCTGAAAAGTACTGCTAGTCAAAGGTGCAGTGCTGCCTTAGTAGCTGAATAAAAGTTATCTTGCCATCCCTTGGCCACAGTAATATTCAGTTGCAGACTAGAAAATAATGATGTTAATTCTTTTACAGGAAAGAAATTAATTCAGACAACTTTCCTGGCCTAAGTTGCTGGTTTTAATTTCATTCTGTATCTTTAGTCAGAATAAGCCTTGTTCTCATAACCCTGTCCAGACCCTTCGATGCAGCCAGGAGCAGAACTGATACTGCCTGAGATCCTGGCAGGAGATTCACCTTCAAGACCAGCCTCTTTTCCTGTAGGAAATGCTCTCTGTTGTACAGAAAAGCACATTTAAATTTGTAGTTTAACAGCAACAGAAATTAAACCCCCCAGTTTAATTTACGAAAACTGATGTAACTTTTCTCCATTACATAGCTTTTGAGCAATTGCTCATGATGCATGATCTTGTGCCTGGAGACCTTCTTACCTAAGACAGGAACAGAATTCATTGACTGTTTTATTTGGTAATTTATATAATAAAACTTGTGTGTTTTGCTTGTAAAATGATGCAGGGGGTAAGATTTAGGAGAAAAGTGTAAGACCTTATGGATTTCATATTATATTAAAACAAAATTTCAAACACCTACAGTTTAAGTCTTTGTAATCCAGTAGAAAAATACAGAAAGGAGACTACTGAGAAAGGTAACTGCAAAAATTACATAGGGTGCATGCCAATGAAGAAAAAAGTTAAGATATAACCTCAAGTATGTAATTAAAAGTAGCAGGATTATATTTGAAAGAGTTGAGTATTAAGAGCAACACTTTGACAGAATGAGTTATCAAGGTTTTACTGCTTGCAGTGAACAGACAATGAAGCAATGTCTTAGGAGAAATTACTGCAGATGGACATTTTTGAAACTAGACCAGACAGAAATACAAACCCCAATTGGGAGCAAGTGTATTCTGCGTGGGAGGTGAACTAGGTGAGGTGAACAGGGTGAGATGATAAAGTAAAAAGTGCAAGAAGTAGGAAAGACTTAAAAATAAAGCACTTCTGTATCTTTGGGGATGAAAAATGTTACAGGAGCATAAACCACTTGTATTTATTTTTTAACAGATGGACCAAAGAAACCATCAAAAGATGACACATATAAATCTTCAAATGAACAAGGGTAGAAAATGTGGAGGCTTTTTTCTTTTTTCTTTTTTTTTTTTAATTGAAGCAAACTGAACTAGGCTAATTGATGCTATTCAGAGACAGTACAAGGGGTTGATATCTCACAGTCCCAAGCTGCAGAAGACAGCATTAATTTTATGAAAGTAGCGAGGAGAGGCTCAGGCGACTCTGGTCCCCACTGGGAAACTACTGAGTCTCAAAAAAAAAAAAAAAAAAAAAGGTGCGAGAGGATATGATATATTTTAAGTAGGATTGACCTTAATATATGAAGTTGTTGACCCATAATTTGCAGGTGACTTTGTGCATAGCCAAAGCTGTAGCATATTGCTCAGTCTTTCTCAGTTTTCAGCGTTTTGCTTCAGGTTAAGGATTCAGGATGTAGATACATACATGGGCTGGACCAGGGTCTGTTTTACCTCATATTTGAAAAACATTTTATCTTCTGTCTTATGTGCTACAGGTATCAAATCTGACCCAAGGGGGTGTGGGCGTTCTGTGTGTATCGGAATGTTGGTATTGGGGCTGCAATACGCAACAAAAAATTAAGTGCTGGGGGCCATGATGTGTTGGAAACACATAACTCCTGCATCTCCCAGCAACAGAAAACTACATTAAGGGACCACACATGCCACACAGCTCCGTACAGTGCTCTCTGGACCTGCCGAGAGACTTTCAGATAGGGTCAGGGACTTCCAGATATTGTGAACCTTCTCAGACCTAACTTATCAATACAGACAGGTACCTTACCTGATAAGAATCAATTGTGAATCCTGTCCTTGTTGGCAACACTGTGGCTGGAATCCTTTGATTATGAGCTCTTCTTTGCAGGGGAACTATTTGTTTATTGCAGCTTGCCTCTCACAAAGCTGTGGCAGTTTGACTGAATAGGACACTAATGGAGAAAACGTAGCTCTTTACTGCCTTGTGTCAATGTTTGCAGAAACCTGCTTCGGCCAACACCAATAATTTGCCATTACTCTGCACTAATTTAGGTATCTGCAGAGAAACATTAAGGAAAAATCCATTAGGGAAATTTTCAAAGACATCAAATACATTAAAGATCCAGGAAGGTAGCCTAAATTTCAGTTATGATGACACCAGGTGTCTTTGGACTTGTTATCTACTAAATTGTTAAAATAATGCCACTAACAATAATATACGTTAGACAGAGAGAGAAATATTTTCTTTTAATGATGCCTCTTAACTATATTCCATGTTCTCCTAGGTTTGCCCTATTCCATCCCAGCCTCCACAGCCTACTGTTGTTCCAAAGCCAGTTCAATCTGTCATACATGTTCCATTACAACCAAGCTGCCCGGGCCGAGGCAAGATGGCAAAGCTCATCAATCCAGAAGAGATGACATCCAGGGATTATTACTTTGATTCCTATGCTCACTTTGGAATTCATGAGGTAATATTTATTTTTGTTTCAGCAATTGTTAAATAACTAACGATATAGTGATAATAATTATTATTTCTTTGATTTATTACTTACTTATCTGTATCCCACTTGCTCGTGATTGTATTCCTCTGCCTTTCCTCAGACAATTGTGTAATCTAGTTAAGTGCCAGAGATATCACCCACTTCTCTAGAGACCTGTACTTAAAACCTCTGTCCCACTTAGATTCTTACATATGAGCTCTCTGCCGAGCTTCTTGTAGCTGTCTGTGCGGTGGTGAACTTCATGAATGCATCAATGCAGTGCATTTATGAGGGCTGCAAACCAGCCCAGCCACAACCATGGACACGTCCTGATTGCTGAGTTGGGGATTCTGTTCTCTTGCATGTTTGAGCACAGACATCAGCAGAACAGCTACTCAGCTGACATGAGAAGCCAAGCAGCTTCTTGACTCCTGGCATGTTACTTGAATGCACAGGCTGCATTGATGGGAACATTAAGCCAAATTGCTTCCATTAAATACACTTCTGGAAAGAATTTGAAATACTTGATGGACCATTTACTATCAAAAAGTTGTCTATAAGCGAGTTCTGAAGAAGTTACTTTGCCCTGTTGGTATTTTTGACGTGCAAGAGGATGGGATCTTTAAGAGCAGGATGCAAAAAAACAAATGTGAGATGACTCAGTGCACTCCTCACAAACAGCATAACAAACAATATCTATTTCCATTACTCTCATAATTGTTTGGGGGGGTGTATACATAAAAGTAAGATTTCTATATGCCAATAACATCTTGCCAGTGTAGCATTCAGAAATTCAGTCCAAGAATGGAAGAAGATAGAGAAACAATTGAGTGGGAAGGAGACCTAGGAGAAATTTTGAAGACACATCAGAGACCTTAAACCGAATGGGTCTCCTGATGGAAGGATACAGCCATGTAGGTTGCAGGGAGTGCAGGGAACTCCTTGCTGAGGCTGGGAAGTTGGAGGTTTCCTCCTTGTCTGCAGGAGGTTTGCACTGGTAAAGGATCTGTGTCAACAAGTAAAGGAGCTGCTAGAGGAGGCTGGCAGACTTTGAAGCATCAGGGGCATGAGGAAGAGACTGACTGGATCTTCTCTGAGACCCTGAAGGTACAAGAGCCTAAAACCCCAACTGTAGTGAAAGGAGGGGCAGTCAAAGTCTGTACTTACCAGGTTTGGAAGTGGGGACTCCTCTGATGGTGAAGGCTGGAAACTTGTGACTTCTGGTAACAGGAGGGAGGCTCTTGATCCACCTGCAGATCTCTGGTTACAGAATAGGGTCAGTGTCTTCTTTGCAGATGAGGAGCAGGAAGTTCTGTCCAGCAAACCTCCGTCCCTTAGACCAGCCCTTAGAGCCTGCTGCTCTTCTACATAAGCACCAGTGAGACCTGGAGCATATCAAGTGTCACTGGGCAGCTCCTAGGATGGTGATCAACAGCAAGGTGTGCCAGGTGGATTTTTGACTCAATTCTAACAGTGCAAACAAGGACTTGAGGAGAAGTGCTACCACAGGTCCACAATTGCTTGTGCAGGTGGTGTCAATGACAAGTTTTCAGTTTTTATATCTATGGGACCCTCTTTGAGGATTGAGGTCTGCTAGGAAGAGATGGAATCCACCTGAAAAAACAGGCCAAAAGGCATCAGTATTGACTCCTGGAGAGATACCACTAGTGACTGGCCTCCAGATGGACTTTGTGCTGCTCCTTACAACATTTTGGGAGCAGCAGTTCAGTCAGGTTTCAGTCCACTGCACTGACCATTTATGTAGTCCATACTTCATCCATTTTTCAATGAGGATGTTATGGGAAACAATGTTGAAAATCTTGCAGAAAATCAAGATAAAACCCATCCACTCCTCTTCCCTCATTCACAAAGCCCATTATTTCACCATAGAAAGATACCAGGTGGTCAGTCATCTCCAAATCCAAAACACTCCCAGTCCCCTTCTTGTCCTTAACATGTGTGGAAACAGTTTCCATGGGAGTGTACTCACACCTTTCCAGTGGTGGTGGACTGCTCTTTGCCTGATACCAAACCATGCTTTATGATGATAAAAGTAGCCTTTTATTCATCTGCAGTTATTGAGTACACATAGTGTCCTGCCAAGACAGGTAAGTAAGCAGCTGATACATGTAACAATCCCCTTCATGATTGCCTCAGGCTGCTGGGCAGTGAACTGATCCTTTTCATCCTGAAATTGAAAAACTCACTTGTCTACTCGCTTAAACTATGAAATTAGGCAGTAGTATAAGCAAACCTTCAGCCTTCTAGACATAACAGAAGCATTTTCAGAAAACTGAAGTGTGTGTTGAATGGTCTGCTTCTCTTAAAAATGGCACCTGGGTCTTGGCCTGGATCCTCTTTATTGATATAGTTTGCCTGAAATATATACAAGAGAAGGCAAGGTATCCATGGAATTAAATGCATGTCCTGCTGCTATCAGTGCATCAAAAATCAGCACCGCACAATGACAACTTAAAGTGGTGAGATAGAGGTCTAGGTTATACAGTAGTATCTTCCAGAAATTGGTCAGATAAATGAGTGGATAGAAGAGCAGTGAGGGAGGACCTTACAGTACAGGATTTCTAAGCTCTGCTATGGACCTCTGCCTCACGTTGGGCAAGGCTAATGGCTTATGGAACAATTTCTTTTCTGTTCAAAGTGGAACCACAGAAGGTCCCTCTGCTGAGGCTCTGGGTTGTGCATGATTTAGGTCTGGATTTCTGTACGGCTTCTGCCTATTCCCAAAGCAGTGCTGTGGTTAGAGTACATTCTGGTTGTCAATTGTGAGAGTGAATAGCAGAATAAAATCACACAGGGGACGTCATGCTGCTTCTTAATAATGCAGCTCTAAGTAGCTGGCGTTTTACAGCTGCTTTGATGTGCACACAAAGTACTTGAGAAACCCTTCATGTTGTGTATTGATAATGCTTAAATGATAGCAAGGGAATGCATTCAGCAGCAGCGTGGAATGCATATAAGCACTTCAAATGGTGACACAATGCTTTTATTTTCATCACAGGAAATGTTAAAAGATGAAGTGCGCACGTTAACCTATAGAAACTCAATGTATCACAATAAACATGTTTTTAAAGATAAGATTGTCCTCGATGTTGGAAGTGGCACGGGAATCCTCTCCATGTTTGCTGCAAAGGCAGGAGCAAAGAAGGTATATGGGGTAAGAAGACTTTCTCTCACATTTTGAATTTGTTTGTGCATTTTGCATGAGAATTTGGCATCATGATTTACCTTTTTTTACTTGTCTTGGTTTGAAATTCTTCTCTCCAAGCTCATCTGGGGCTTGGTTTATAGTGACTTCAGTGGAGTTCTGTTGTAGTCTATGACTTGCACTACTGTGCCTTTTCCAAATTGAAATGCAATGTCTTTTCGGAACTTTTGGAACTTTCGGAACTTTCGGAACTTTGCGGAACTTTTGGTGATCTGGTACATACCCACATTTCTTCTTGGCTGAAAAAAAATGTTAAAGAGACTCAGTCCTACTCAGAGGGGTTAAGGGAACTATCTTGCTTTTTAAATTTTCAAGGTCTGCAACTTTGTAGTCTTGGAAACAAATTTCCTTAATACACTTTTCCCTGCATATTACAACTCAGCAAATTGTGCAAGAAAGCATGTGCGTGTTTTCTGTGCCAACAATAACACTTTTCAGAGGCAGAAGGAAATGATTACCTTAAATACATTGAACTTTAGGAGCATGAATGTGCTGTTCTCTGCAGAGAAGTCATTACGGAGAGCATAGATTTGCTTACTAAGTATACTCAAAATTATTTGTACTGACTCTAAAATGACAAACGCAATTTCTTTTTGCTTTGGACTTCTGTTTGCCCTGAAGACACAATGCAACATCGAAAAGGGGAAATAGATATTATTTCTCTGTATACTTCTCTTCAACAAAATTGTTTGCTAAAACTTAATTGGGTGCATCTGTGCATTTGAAGACACTGATGTCACTAAGTACCCAAACTGTGCGTCTTTATTACTGGTAGTGATACATGAAATACCATTTCAATTCTCTGGCTTATATTTTCAAAACCCAGTGTTACTTCTGAGTATCTCATCTGAATATCCGACTAGAGCATGAAACTGTAGATGGCTGAAATCAAAAGGTGCTGGAAAAAGTTTCAGAGTTTAAGCCTGAGACTGGCAGCTGGAATGTATTTCCTTGTGAATCAAGTATTATTTATTAATACGATTTATTACCTCAAAGCCTCAGGGAGGATAAACCCGCAGCTTTCTGTGATACAGAAACGCTGGTCTCATGCAAAGATGTTGCAGTGCTCTGGAAGTATAAGCATATACAAAATGATGATGCTGTGCTCCCACCTTCCTATCTCTCAGATCCCTGGCCATATGGTCTTCCTCCCTCCCTTGTGCTGGCACTGATGCTTATCTGATTCTACAGTGAGCCAGCTCACTGGCAGAAAATTCACCAAGTAAAAGAAAAGTAAATACTTTTCCACATGTTTGTTGTTGTTGTTGGGGGGGAGGGGGGTGTGAGGTTGTTTGTTTGTTTGTTTTTTCCTTTGGACTTCTTTACAGTTCAGGCTTTACCTCAGGCTTTTATAAAGCTCAGTGACACACCAGTGCCAGCTCACCCATGGACTGTTCATTGCTAAAGCTGGTGGGTGTGCTATCCATGGAACTTAGCTCTCAGAGGAACTCCCTTAGGTGTGAAACTCTTCTGCTACAGCCGAAGAATTTCAGCCTTCTTGTCAGATGAGCTGTCTCACGGTGAACCCTGTATACAGCAAGCTGCAGAGTGGATTTGTGTTGGACAAGCCGCTATTTCAGAGATCTAGCAGTGGCAATCTTGTAGTCAAATTGAGAATTTATGGTCATATTGGCAAAGACTGCCAATGGAAACAGTGAGTGTTCCATTTAAGAAGCAAACATTTGCCATGAATTATTACATAGAGCTGTGATGTTCCAGTTTCTTCTCTACAGTTAGATGTGATTTTTCAAATAGCATGATGTGGGAACTGTTGACAAATGCAGAGTGTTGGTTTTTCAACCACAGAACTCACTCTCCTCTTACTCACTCTTCTTTGGGTTCAAATTCATCAACCACTCTGTCTGATTCTTCTTATCCCTTCTTATTCACTGTTGGAACTTATTCCTTGCCACTACCTAAGCCAACTGCTGGAATTATCTCTGGGCCTTCAAGAGTTGTAAATCATAGAATCATTAACTTAAAGACGTATCAAGTTGCCCAAGGACATGGCCAGTCCGATTTGGAAAATCTCCAAGGACAGAGACTCTAAATCCTCTCTCAGAACCTCTTCCAGGCCTAAAATCAGCAG
>NW_008238359.1:96212-126084 GCF_000691975.1 Corvus brachyrhynchos
ATTTCCCTTGCCACAGCTCATGATTACTGACTTTTGTCTTTTCCCCGTGCATTTCAGAAAGGAGTTTGCTTTCCCTGCAAGCCCTTTTGGGATACTTTTATATAGCTTTTAGATTGAGGGGGATCTCTTCTACAGCCTGAACAGAACCAGCCCCCTCATTTTCTCTTCTTTCTTCACCTGCTCTGAGCCCTAACCCTTGTGGGAGGGTAACAATATGTCATGAAGTGATGTTCATCTAACCGGGGAGCTGTTGTAAGAAATGTAGAGATAGGATTGGCACATAGCTGTCAGTGCTTGGGAAGGGTCAGTGAAGGACACAAAAATACATAAAATATCCCTTGAAGCCTTGGTTCATCTGCTACATTTAGTCATACAAAATTCAGGACAATCCCTGCAGTAGAACTATCTGAATTCTATGGTATTTTCAGACAAACAAGACAGTGCAGGTAAGAAGGAGTTAAACAGACACAGAAGATGAAGGCTCATGTTAGCTGCTTTGTATAAAAGGTTGGTGATGAGGACACAGCCCAGGGGAAATCTGGGAATCTTGTGACTGAGGAAGAGACTGCAGTAAGAGAGGAGACATTTGCATCAGTAGATTGAAGCGGAAGTAAAATGAGAGCAGAGGTGAATATACACACACAGAACCAGATACAGTGGAAGCAACTCAAGGGTCCATGCTGGGATCATTACTGGTTAATATCTTCATTAAGGACAAGAGAGAGTGGGATTTGAGTTCACCCTCAGCAGGTTTGCAGATGACACGAAACTGCATTGTGCAGCTGGTATACTTGAGGGAAAATACGCCACACAGAGGAGTCCTGTCAGGCTTGAGGAGTGGGCCTGTGTGAACCTCATGATTCTCAACATGGCCAAGGAATCAGGGCAATCCTTTGAAGGTCCCTTCAAGCCCAAACCATTATATGATTCTGTGATTATAAACTCAGGTACAGGCTTATTTTATTGGAACATGCACTTTTCATAAAATCCAAATGCTTTGCAAAATAGGCCAGATTTGAGCAGATCACTGACTTGAAAGAAAACTGAGGAAAAAAACCTGACAACACCAATTTTTCCTCTGTTTCTTCACCTACAGAATTCAGGGTTGGGGTTTTTTTCTGAAATGAGTTGCTTTTTAAATTAAAATTCAGCCACACTATAGAGTCCAAGTCAAAATGCAGATGAACAGCTTTAGCCACCCTAAAGCAAGTTTATTTTCTGAAATATGTATTCCTTCATGAAACATTGAAGTGTTGGAGTTTTTTATTCTTTTGCTTCTTTGTGAAGGAAGCGGGTTTTTGGAACCTTGTCATCATTCATGAGAGAACTTTTTATTTCTTTGCACCTTTTTCTTTAGAAGGGTTGGAAAGCAACCTCCAAACACCTACATATGCATTCTTTATTTAAAAACCATCCAAAATGGGCAATGTAATTAAAAATGTCAGACAGATATGAATAAAGACAGGGAAAATGAGTAAAAGGGCAGTAACTAGAGATGGGGCACACAGTCTGTCCAGTTTACAGTAAGGGAGGAACCTGGATGGAGCAAAAGGATGGCCCTCACCTCAAGGTATTTCTTCCTTGAACTCTCTGGACTGGCACTCAGGCTTTCCTTCCCACCAGGCAGTTTTATTTTATGCTCAGGCCGCAGAGCCAGACATTTTGAGGAGTGGTTTACATGCACGGGCAAGCTAAGCAGAATTAATGCTTGTGTTCCCATGGGGACTGGGATTGATATTATGACTGCTATTACGTCTGTTTCATGGACAATATAAAAACAATAAAGGATTTTTGTGTCCTTGCACCCGCTGTCCTGCCATCTGTGAGTGCTATCACAGAGGTCAAGCACAATTTAACTTTTAGAGATTAAATGGGATTCACTGGATATATAAACCACTTCATTAGAGATAATATAGTTCTATTTGACATTCCCATAAGGGAATTAGAGAGACAAGGATTATGCAAAGTAGTATCGTCCGTTTAATGCCAAATTTGGAAGAGGTAAATTAGGAACTGATTCAGTGACTACAAGCAACTTAGGCCTTCATGATTTTCAAGGAGCACAAAACCCAGAGAGATCCATGGAATGTAGCTTTTCTCTAAAAGATAGTAAAGGTCATTGCGAACGTGCTTTTATGCTAGTACACAGATTTTACCGAGTTTAAGGGCAAATCTAAAACTAGGAGGTACTCTGTAATTATTTTCCTAGAAAAAGCACTGAATTGGTCAAAGAAAAATCCGTGCAGATCTGGATGTTCTTGTAAAGAGAAAATTTCAGTCATTTCTTATGTGTAAAATGCCTGCATTCTTTTGGAATAGCAGCTTTGCTAAAGATTATGGATTTTTCACATAGAAAACAATTGTTTCTTGGCATAGACCAGTACTGGCATATTTGAATTTTAATATTATTCACAAAGTTTGAACGTATTTTGTTTTAAAATACGTATGGAAATTTAGCGCCATCCTAATTCATTCCATTCAGCAGATTTTTGTGGGGGAGGAGGTAATATTCTAAAGTAGCAGGAATAAATTAAATAATATAATTAATAAATTACATACATTTTGTAGGTAGAACCTCTCTTTTTTTTTCACATTTCAACAGTTTTCAAAGCAGTCTTTCCTACAGGAGCCAGTTTAACTCAGACACAGACTGCAATTTAAATATTAAGATGTCATTAATTATTATCCTCCCCACAGGTTTGATTTACTCTTTATCAATGGTTATATGCTCTGTAGAGTCTTCACTGCCTTCAGTAGATGTTGTTTTTATTCACAGAGCTGAGATCTCTAACAGATAAATTCCTCTTTATCTCGTTTTTCTTTTTTTCCTAGATTGAATGCTCAAGTATATCTGACTACTCAGAAAAAATTATCAAGGCCAACCACTTGGACAACAGTAAGGCATATAAAATTTTGTTTTTCTTTCAGGAAAAAGAGAAGATAACAATTTTGCTTTTTCTGATTTATTTATGTTGTGTGTTTTATATGTAAGTGGTAGTTTTGCAGAGTTTACTTAGGTAATTACCAAATTAAACACCTCATTCTAGGCACTACAACAATTCCTCGCTGAAATTACTGTTATATCTACATTTATTTCTAGGCTCAGAGATTACAGAAGTTAATAGGACTTACCAATAGGCAGTTCGGTTTAGCAAAGCAGAAGGAAGACCCTATATTAGAACTGAACTTATCAAATTAATTCTGCCATTTGAATTCCACCTTCTCTCTTAAACAGAATAGATGTACAAACACCCATACTGCCATTCAAATTGAAATGATGTTTAAAGTAAAAATTTTTCACTAAGATTTCTGACTCCCAACTTTAAAAAAATACTTCAAAACCTTATCAAAATACACACTCACACAAATGAAAATGTTCAATTCATAAAATAAAAATATCATATAAAACTTCTTTTTTACTTGAAAAGAAAGCTGGTGAAATTTCCAAGGTTGTGGAAATTCTAAATAGAAAAAAACCAACCAACAAAAACCTAGAAGTAACCCCAAGCTACTGAAAACTCTTAGCACAAAATAACCCCCATCAAGTTCTATTTCATGCCTTCAGTCCTCCTCCAAATCACAGCACACAAGATATCTTTGTAACAACCTAAAAAATCAGTCTTTTTTTAACTGAGGCTGTGAGACAGCTCCTGTTTAAAAGTGCTTTTTTGTGAAGAGCTTGCCTTTGCTGCAGAGCAGGTCATGGCTGGGCTGCACCAAGTGCCCCCGCTTTTTGCTGGGTCTGCGCTGATGCTCTGCCCGCACATGCGCAGGAATGGATTTCTGTTCTGGTTCAGATCTGTTCTAATTTTTATTGCTGTCACTGGCAGTTTCTGACTAACCTCGAGCTCTCTGGGAGGAATATTTATTGCACATCACGGGTGTTCAAGTGTTGTGGTGTGAAACAGCAGTGACGTGGGATATTAGAGGCCAGCCAGTGAATGCAGCTCTTCGTTCAGGAAAAGAAGGAGGCAAAGGACTAGAAAATACTCTTCTCCACAGTAGGGATAAGGCACTAAAGCAGGGAGGTGTGACCTCCTTGGTTGTTCTGAACCTTGGATGCAGAGGCCATATGTTCCCAGAATGGTCTTTCATCCGCTAGAGACACAAATAGCACACCACAAATCAATTTGCATTTGGATTTCCAGCAACAGGAATTGTGTGTGAGGGGACCATTGTCAGAATAAATTAGAAGGTTCCAGTGTGCTCCAGAGGGTGCAGAAGGTATTTATCTCTGCTCCTTCCTCCTGTTTCTACAAGGAGCAAGTCATTGGGAAACCGTGGAGGAAGAAGCAGAGCCCCCTCCCTTTGGCAGGAGATTTGGCAGGACAGGTTCAGGCCACCCTGACTGCAGTTTGGTCTCCAAACTGCACACCTGGACCAACATTTACACTTTCACACTCTACACTGACCCACATTCACTTTTATTTCTATGCAGCCAGGTAGTGAGCCAAAGGATCTTGTTGCTCATGGAAAATTTTCTTTCCCCCTCCCACACCCCCCTCCCCCCGGCCGGCCCAAAAGTTGAAATGCAGAGTCAGCAAAAGGGGCTGAACCAAGAGAAAACCCACTGTTTCCAGAAGAGATACATACAATACATCTGGGGACAGCACAGTTTGTTCCCACATGATGCCTTATGAAGTAAAGGGAGGTGGAAGGAACCCGTGCTGCTGCTGCTGCTGCAGCTTACACTGTGACTGTTCTGGGTGTAAACAGGGGGCTTCAAAGTCTGCTGGTGTGTCACTCTGGCAGCTGTCAACAGTGCTAAAATTCACTCCAAAAGAATTGTGGCAGTGAAAGTTCTTGGGAGAAAAGAGAACTAAAGAGAGCTCATGGCTGGAGCTTATAGGCATGAAGAGCTTTCAGTAAAACAACAGATAAACTGTTGAATTACTAACTGTGAAAGAAAGGAGTTTAAATAGCAGCAAAGAGAGGAGAGCTGTGCTCTTTTCCAGTCAGGTTGCTCTTATCAGCTGATACTTTGTGGTACCCGTCTGAGTCAGAGTGTTCTCAATTTATTAGGGGGCCAGTCTGGATTAAAAATTTGCTACTCAAATGAAGTGGCCACATCTGGTTAGAGTAATACTAGTACTGCATGTATTTGGGAAAGACAAAACCTCCTTTTCCCTGGGCTGAGTTCTAAAAATCACTCAACCCACACTTCCACGCTCAGCCAGCTAACCTAGTTCTAGCTAAATTAAATGAAATTAAATTAAATTAAAATAAATTAACTTTTCCAAAACTGAATGTTGACCATTTCATCAGTAGAAGTTCCTATCATTAAAAATTGCCATTAATTAAGAGTAATAATTTTATCAATTGGTAATGGAAAGTAGAATATTCACCTTATTCCTAAATTTCAAGTGCCTCTGGTACCTTGTCAAGGAAGAATCCAGAACCATGAGACTTTATCCACTGCAACAAACAGTATAAACAGCAGAGAAAAACAAGCTGAAAATTATTTATCACAAGCTGAAAATATATTTGGAAATAAGAAATATTATTTTAAAAGTAGAAATGATTGGTGACTTCTGTAGTGGTCCTAAAACAAAAGTATTTGTTACAACTGAACTAAATATGGCCCACCATTTAAATATTCATGTGTAAACCTGCAGGGATGTTTAAAGGCTTCTAAGTGGATTCTTTGCCTTACTTGGTCAATGATCTAGAAATCTGCCAAATTCCAAAGAGCATTGTAAAATGAGATCATACAGATAACCAGGTAAGGCCTGTTTTTCTGTTGGTTTTAGACATGGTGGGTTTTTTTGTTTGGCCCTTGGATTTTGGGTTGGTTTTTTTTTCCTTTTATACTGATACTAAAAATTTTATTTATTATACTTACTCTGAATAGTTTTTTAAAAGTGTGAAATGCATTGAGTCACATGGAGTCACCCCTTATCGACAGGCATTCAAGAAGAGAATCATATTGAAAAGGTCAGCCTGACATTCACCAGAAAGGAACTTAGTCAGGTGTTTTATTATGTGAAACGTATTTCTTTGGATTCTCTTTTCAGTAATCACAATATTTAAAGGTAAAGTGGAAGAAGTTGAATTACCTGTGGATCAAGTAGACATCATCATCAGCGAGTGGATGGGTTACTGTCTGTTCTATGAGTCAATGTTAAACACAGTCATCTTCGCACGAGACAAGTGGCTGGTAGGTGCTCTGCATGTCGTGCTCCTTGCTGGGGCAATCATCATTTATTTTCTGACTACAAGCTTTCCCTTCCCTACTGTTGCCATAACAAGACACGGTTACATCTCCAAGTGCCATTTCTTAGGCTTTAACGAGGAGATAACAAAGGGAACCTCAGTGAAAGAGCTTTGCTTTTGATTAAGTGCTGGCTGGCGAAGTTTGCTAGACACTATCTAATGACATTGCCACAGGCTGCAAGAGTGGCTGAGGTTAAAGCTGGTGTGACAATCTGACAGAAAACAATAAAGGCATGCAAGGGGTGCTTGTCTGGTTTTTGTATGTGCAGTTCAAAATGTGATGTCTTTGTCAGGTGAATAGATTACGAGATCCATTTCCCCACAATTCATCAACAGAAACCTGGAGGGCTAATGTTTCCAGACCGAGCTGCTTTGTACGTGGTAGCAATTGAAGACAGACAGTACAAGGACTTCAAAATTCACTGTGAGTAAGCACCTGCCAGCAACCCTTTCCTATGGCTATTTCCCTAAAATATTTCATTCGTAGTAGCCTTCTGTAAGCTCTTTGCAGGCCAGAATTCCAATGTAAATGTGAACTCTGAGAAAATGTTGGTCTGCTGATAAATTCGGGAAATTTGCTGTAATTTCAAGTGCACAAAGGAAAGATGCATGTATAAATTCATTAAGACTTTGCCTTGAGTTATATTAATACCTCTAGATGTATTTAAAATGTGGATTATAGGAGATTCAATTTTGTTGTTGTTTTGATAAATATATAATCCATCGTAACAGCCACAAAAACCAGTAATATTCTTTTGCCATCCAGGTCCTTATTTTTAGTTTTAACACAACAAAAACATAAAAACAGTAAGATGCAAATAAATTGTAAATGTGAAGAAATAAACCAAGAAAAAAATTGTATCTCCATGATAAGCTTGTCAAGAAGAAAAAACCCCACAATATGTAAAGCTTTTTTTAACACATTTTGTGTGAGAATTTTCAAATTAAAAATAAGGATCAGAAATTTAAATTTTACTTACATGTTAAAAAAGGGTTCTAATTTTATTTTTTTTATACCTCATAGATGCATAAAATTGACTTTTCCTTTGCTTTTTAAATGTTGGGAGGGTTTCCTTGAAGTGTCATTGAATGACACTGCTGTTAGTGACATCTACAAGTGACCCAGTCCAGGCTCCTGCTCCAACCAAGTCAGACTTCACAGTTAAAGCAGGTCACCCACAGGGCCCTGCCCTGCAGTCAGGAGATGGGGATTCCACAGCTCCTCTGAGTGAAGCACCCTTAGGAGTAAACAAGTTTCTAAATATGTAGGCTGACTTCTCCTTGCTGAAACTTGCCTTCATTCCCTCCTCACCTGAAGAGAAGCTGACTTTTTCTTTGTTTCTGTGGCAGTGGACAGCAATTAGATCCCACCACAAGTCTTGCTGTCTCAGGCTAAGCAAAGCCAGTTTTGCTGGACACTCCTTATATCTTAGGATGGGGTTCACGTCCATCGCCACCAGATTGTACTGCTGGTTTGTGTTCAACTTGTCCCCACGTCACCCAAATTTGGATTGATTTGATCATAAGATCATAATACTTGTGATCAAACGAACAAGTTTTGCAATATTGCATTCTTCTTTTCCTTTCAACTTTTTTTGATTCTATATATTTTTCAGAGCTGGGCAGTTTCACTTAAAGGTATTTTCCATTAGGGAATAAAAAATCTCAAAATTCCTAAGGAGGTTTATTAACCAAAGATAAATGAGAAAGTTTGAGTTAAATTAGTGGGTTCAGACAACCTTTAAATAAAAATGCCTAACTCCTCATTCTTTGCCTCTCACCTCCTCCCAGAAAAGAAGGCTTGGTGTTTCTGTAATCAAATTCAGTGCTAATAAACAGAACTGCCAGTTGGTCAGAATTGCTATTTTGGGTCAAAAGTGAGCCCAGTGCAGTGGGGCAGTGACAAGAATTCTCTGTAGGTGCCAGGAAGGATTATATCTCCTCCTCAAGCACAGTCTAGATTTTTCTCCTCAGTTATGTGATGACCTTGACAGCTAAACTCATTACAAAATGTACAGATTCAAATGGATGTATGAGGCATCCATTCTGTAAAGGAATCAGGGTCGTTTTGTCCTAAGATCCTTTATGGGTTCTTTCACCTTGCTTTTGAACCCCTTCTTTTCTAGACCTTGAGTCTTTTTCTTTTCTCACAGACAATACTTCTGTTTTCAACTTATTTCTTTTTTAGTCATTTGAAAAAATGTTTCAGGTTGTTTTTTCCTCTTCTAAAATGTTGTTTACCTTGAAGACACTTTATTTTCTGATCTCACCTCTGATTTCCTTCCCCCCCTTACCTTATATACCTCTGTGTCTTCAGTTATTTCCACCTCACTACCCGTCTGTGCCACCATCTTGTCTCTCCTTTCCATTTATAAATGCTTGATGGTGTCTCCTTACATTTCAATTTTTCATCTTTTTCTGTCTTAAGGAGGAGAGAGTCTTGCCTTCATATGAGATGAGGGGCTGAGCATTTTAAAGGGCATTCGAGAACTGTTATATTGATTAAGAAATAATGCAATATGAGGTTTCTAAAAAAATCTAACTTCAGATTTTTCCAACTGAAGATTAATGCCACAGAGTACCGCTATAGTCAATTACTCTGATTTCCTGCAAAATGTAAAACATATAATTTTACTTTTTACCTCCTGTGACAGCTGTCTGCCTAATACAGATAAAGGCACATATTTCAAAGGTATCCCATGTAGGCTGAAGTACAGTAAATGATGGAGACCCCAGTAATAAATAAACAATTAATAAACTGTTTCTTCAGGGTTTTCTAGTTAGTCTTTTCTGAGTAATCACATAGAAACACATGACTTCTATAAATGTAATCTGAAGTTCGCACATGCTCATGATGCCTGAAACAAAAGTTTTGAACACCAGCTCCCCTGAAATGTTGAGAAACTCACAACCCAATAAAGAGATAACAAAGTGGTATCAAAGAATCATTCATGCCTATATTCTTTCCAGTTTAGAAATATGCAGATTTTTCTATCATATTAGTTCTTCAGTCATACTCCTCTGGAAACCCCAGTAGCTCAAATGCTATGCTCTGAAAAAAATGAGACATTTCAAATATGCTCGCAAATGTGTTTATGAGTGAACTTTGCTTTTTGTTCAAACCGTTTTTTAAAATGCTCCCAGTATTCAGTTTAGACTTTTAGATGAAGCAGTGAATGGACCTTGACTTACATCCTTCATAAGACTAAGATTTTACTTGTTTGAAGGTTCTTCTTTTCACTTTGTTAAGCAACCTTAAAAGCAAAGCCAGTGTACTTTTCCATTTCTCAATGTTTTCATTTTGTGCAAAAAATCCTCAGCATGATAAGAAGCATCTGTTGGAACAATCAGAAGAACTATTCAAATACAGAGGATTGGCATGACTTTTAAATCTTTTCAAAGTGAACCTTTTGCTTTTCTGTCATGATATACATGCAGATTAGAACCTGCAGTCCCAACTATTGAGACACACCTGCAGTTCTACTCCTGCCAGTAATTCACTTGCTGAAACTAAAACTACTTAAATAATCACAAGAGCATGTAAACTTCTGATTGAGTGGCAATCTGTGGGGAAAAAAAAAGAAAGTAAGTGTTAAGCAGCATGGATAGGAAAGGATAGCATCCCTAACAGCTATTCCCAAGACTCAGCCTGACATCAGATGATTTTGGGCAACACTCACAAGTGTCTAAAGCCACAAAAATCATTGAAAAATCTCATGTAACGGTTTTGGAGACACCCAAAAAAAAGGGTCAGTTGTTCAAAGATGTACACTGAGGGCTTGTTTTGCCACAACTGCATTGTCTGTAAAGTAGCAATGATGACATGGACAACTGGAACAGGGACCAAAGAGCTAAAGGGGGCATCTGAGAATTAGGGGATGGTAGAAATTCTTTCAAAAGAAAAATGCTTTGAGAAACAAAAAATATTTTCTATTCTTACTGCTAACCTTGACAAATCCATTTGGATTGACAGGGTGGGAGAATGTGTACGGCTTTGACATGACCTGTATTAGGGATGTTGCCATGAAGGAGCCCTTGGTGGACATAGTAGATCCAAAGCAAGTGGTGACCAACGCCTGCTTAATAAAGGTTTGGTGATTCCAAATATACCTAATTATTATTATTAACTCTAGGATTATTTTGGGACCTGCTGCTTATGTTTTGCTACTATCTTTGCATGCTTTGAACCAGCTGCAGAATGCTGTCATCACAGAAACATGTAACACTATGAAGGAAAATTGTGCAGTTTTGAATTAGCCAGCACTTGCACGTTGCACATGCTCAATACTGTCCCATGACCTGAGCATGAACATTGATACCTTGATTTCTTACGGAATTCCCAAAAGCAAGATGTTCCTTGTGTCTCTACTCGTCTGGTTACTGCAGGCTGTAACTGAAGACTCTTAAAAATTTTGCATGTGCAAATACTGGATGAAGAGAGATGTGGTGTACTTAGATATGAATTTGAATTGCCCTACCTTCTCATAAATAGAGGTTGGAAATTACTGATAGCATGCTGCTGAGGAGAAGGGGTAAATGATTCTGTTTGCAGTAAGAAAGTCTGAAGCATCAGTTCTGAATTGACGAGGAAATAACTAACACCAGAACATGTGATCAGAATTGGAACTCAATTTATTTGTCTAACTTCCTAATTCTTAGCCTTATGTAGAATGTTACTGTGCTCTCTCAGCCCCAACATCTGCACCCAAAGGTTAACTGGTACGCTGCTCTAGATGTAAGACAGAATGGTCACTAATCCCTGTTCACAAGATGATGTTAACAATGCAAGAACTACCTGCAGGAACACTTGAAAGCTCTAAAATTCCCTGCACGTGAAGGAATCCTCCTCATGTGGGATGACTCTCATGAGCAAGGCTGTCTGCATCAATAGCAGTGGTCGTACCAGGTCCATGAATCCAAGAGTACACTCACTTATCCCAAAGAGTCAATTCTAACTTTTCCCTTTCACTTTTTGCCAGTAACAAACACAGCATTAAGTATTCCCATATGCAAAAGGGAAAGCCATGCCTCCAGTCTGCAGAACCTTTACTGAAAGCAGCAAAAAGGAACAGAAGTAGAAACTCTACATGAGTACGTATGCATGCACAGTCCATCTGCACTGAGGGGAACACAAGATGGCTGTGCCCGAAAACACCCTCAACCAGAGCAGCTTAAAATTGCATTACACACAAAAGAAACAGCTATTTAGACTCTATGAAATATGTCCAGAGAGAAAGAGATCAGGGAGCAAAATGGGTTGGCTGCTCTGGAATAAAAAGCTGCACACCCGTAATTGAAGTGCAAATCTAATGCTTTATTTAGAAGGTCTTTGAAAGTAATTTGGTTTAAGATGACAGACAAAAATTTTCAAAGTGTGTCTATTCAGGTTTTATATTTAGTTTTGACATCTTTTGTCCATAAACTGAGTGGTGCTGTTCCATGTAGAGGTACCATGGGAGCAAAGCAGGTAATAAATACACAAGCACAAAGCACCCTCCATTCCAGAATCAGTCACTAATCTCAAAAACTGATCACTAAAGAAAGAGAAAATTGTCAATGAAAAGCATGAAGGAGGGAGGTTTATATTCAAGCTAGCAATATGGAAGCAGGAAAAACAGACTCTGCAGTTATATATTTTTTAATTTAGTTTGCTTTTTCACATGGTTTATTTATATAAAGTGCATTTCTTTCGTCCTGAAAATATTTGTGAATTCAGAGAATAATATTAGCCTAAGAAAACATTTGAGAATAAACAAAGCCATAATGTTTAATTATTTAAATGTTTTATTACAGCACTTTTGGATAGCACAGCTTGTTCATATTAGATTCACAGAGGGATTTTTAGGGTTGTATTTAACCCAAAGCCAGCTAATTTAGGGTGCCTACCAAATGAATCTGGGTTCTCTCTACATTAGTCAGTGGATGGACTAGTCACTAGACACATTCCTCAGAGACCAGTCAGAGTCTTGTGCTTCTGCAGTTATTTCAATTCCCAATTTAGACACTCTGAATTGTTCTACAAAATCAGCAAAATAAGACATCAACTGTGCATGCTGTGTAGCCATGACACTTATCTAAAATGCTGGAGACTGGAGTAAAATGCCCTCTTTTGTACTCCTCAGAAACTGGATGTAACCCAAGTCCTGGATGCTTTAAGGAACTTCAGGCACTAGGCCACAGGTGCAGTAGGGGTGGTGCATGCAGGGAATGCGGCATCCTCTCTCTTTTGAAAGCCATTCCCTTTTGCATGGTCTCTTAAATACATCTGAGGGGCACAGGAATTGTCCTGCCAAATAGGAGTCCTTGTTTAACTTCCAAACCAAATCAGCCAGGGAGAGTAGTGGGAACAAAGCGTCTTCAAACCACCAGAATCAATAACTGAACTCAGGAGAAGTGTACAGGTGTCCTACTGAGGGCCTACTGCTGTCAGTAACACTGCCAAAAAAAATGGAAAAGTTTGTTTCATACTTAGTAAAACAGTTGTGTTTTCTTCTCTGATCCAAAACCAAACAAATAAACAAGCAAACAAAAACAACCAAAACCAAAAAACAAAACAAAACAAAAAACCAAACAAAAACCAAAACCAAAAAAAAACCCCAAAGAAAACGTGAAAGAACTCCACCAAACCCAGCCATCCACTGAGATTTGAATGTTTAGCATATTTCCATGCTCACAAAATCCTAGCTGACTAACCTGACTGTCTGGAAAGGAGATCAGGAAAGAGGTCCCTTGGCACTCTAGAAGCAACCTTAACTCCAGTTTGTATCATTTGTCCCCTGTGCAGTTAGCTGTAATGAGTGTTGCCATTTTAATTAAGAATATATAGTAGCCAGAGTATAATTCAAAGAGATTGCCAAAACCAGACTTGGCCATTCTCAAAATTATATTAGTTAATAAAAAAGCCCCCACATTTGTCTCATACCTTGCATTGCAAAAAAGCTATGTTTCTGTCCTTAAAAAAAGGACTGCAGAAGTGACCAACAGTTTATCCAGGACATCTGTTCAGTATTTTTGAGGAGGTTCTACTGACTAACGAAAATATTTCCTAGTGCTTTTGATTTCCCTTTACCCTGCAGAGCCAACACAGCTCAGAGAGAGGGAGCTAGTTCCCTTTAATGTACCCCACCATTAGACTTGAGTCCCAATTTCCCCACGGTGAGATCACTCAAAAGACACCAAAAACTACAGAAGTCTGCAGTCACCCACCAGTCCAGTCTAGCTTGGCAAAGCAACTTTTGCAGGCTGCCATGGAATTCTGCCAGGAGACCTCAGAAGTTCTCATTCCTACTTTTTTCTTACCTTGTTTGGAGGGGGAAAAACCAAAAACATTTTAAGGTTATCACAGCTTTAAGAGACCAATTATATGCATAGGTCACTGATAAACACTAGTGCCTCAGGGTGTCATTGCAATGCAGTAGAATAATTTTCATGATGATTAAGTTGTTCTTGAGCAGTAATGTTAACGAGGCAGGCCAAAACTATGGCTTGCTTAAATCATCTCCCTGTAAGTTTTCTAAGTCTCAGAAACACAAATGGGGTCCATGCAAAGGCCTCAGTAACTGAAATATGGCTGCATCTTTCTATGTCTGTTTTTGCAGACTTACCTTAAATTATAGAAGGCAGTTTCTACAAGAGCCCTCTAATGTGCCCTAAAAGAGCCCTCTAATGGGCAGTCTAGACTCTGTTCTCCACTTCTGCAGTGCGAGTCTTAAGAAATGCTGGTAAGGTCAGAGACGTGATTCCTGACTTCAGCTGGTAGAGTAGAGAATATTTGGATTTCTGCCTACAAAAATTCTGTTTCCCTATAGGCATGAGCAATAGGGGTATGAGAATGAGCAGTGAAGGTACCAGAAAGTGCACAGGAAGCATTCCCCACAGAACAGTACTTCAGACTTACCATCCTCCCTATCATGACTACACGTTTTGGAAACAACCCAAAGAAAAGCAGTACCTTGCTGGGAGAATCAGATCCATGTGAAAAACACACTCCAAGCCTTGGACAGTGAGATTTAAATATTGATGGAAATAAGCAATCTTGAAGACTACATCATTGCTTCCAACTACTGCAATCAAGCCATAGTATGATTTACATGGTTTGCTTCTGTCTTGCTCAAGAGTAAGAACCCTGTGCTCACTGTTGGGACTGACATAGGACTAGAAAGCATCAAAAAGCAGGCCACTTTCATGCCTCAAATGTTTTGACTGCTTGACACAGTCAAATCACTTTCCTTTCCAGAGATGCACAAACAAATACGTTTGTTTTTATTAAAAATCCAACTCTGGCATCTGTCCTCATGCTGACAGTCCCTGATGATAAAAGGTTTTTGAACTGGGACCTGTATCTATCAACATCTATCATGCCTGTATTTGTCAAAGCACCTTTTTACCTTGATTTTCTCCAGCTTCTAGAGTCCCTCCCTGCCATTCCCAAGAACACTCACTCTTCAGTGAGTGTCCTCTCTGTCAGCTTAGTCAGATAACTGGATCATTTGCTCATGATTTGATAGATTAGAATGTACCTCTGATTTCTTACGGTGTTAAAAGGCTGTCAGTCATCTTTGTGTCTGATCATTAAATGAAATACTAAAGTACATCACTTAACACTTACCTGAGAGTCACAGACATCTGCGTCTAAATGTCTTTTTCTTTCTCCTCAAAACAGGAAGTAGACATTTATACAGTGAAGACTGAAGAATTGGAATTTACTTCTGCATTCTGCCTCCAAATTCAGCGTAATGATTACATTCATGCCTTGGTCACCTATTTTAATATTGAATTTACGAAGTGCCACAAGAAGATGGGATTTTCTACAGGTAATCTGTATTTCTTTTGATTTCCTTTCTGTTGCTATTAGTCTATCAGTGCTGCTGATTAGATGGTACAGGAAGGTTTAATGTACCACCACGTTTGAATTTCAGTGATAAAAACCATTGTAATTTTGGGGGAGGTAAGCAGGATGGGAAAAGGACAACTGCTTATAGGAATTCTGTGGAAACAGAGGCAGAGTTTCACAATGGCTATCAACCTTAGAGCTCAGCAGGAAAAAATATGTTCCCCACCAGTTTTAGCAAAATCCTGAGTCAAATTTCTCAGATCAGACAGGGAATTATCGGCTCAGTGAGAGATAGCAGCTCTGCATCCTAGTTTTCCCCAAATCCAAAACTCAACAAAGCTCTGGCTTGCCCCAGAGTCTAGAAAAAAACTACCATTTTTTCCAAGCTATAAAAATACCCGTAGTGATTATGTGAATCGTCTCTAACAACCCAGCTGGGAAACTCTAACTTGCCTTGGTGACCAAATATTTAAAGGAATAACTCCATTCCCTTAAGGCATTGTTTACAAGACTGAATAAACCAGAGAGTGTTGCAATTGCCTGTCCTGACTGCCAACTTGTACAGCCTCCTGTCTCAACAGGAGCAGTCAGTCCACGAGGATTGCAAAGCTTGCAGTTGTAGCAGACAGGTATTACCAAATACCCATCTTCCAAGAAATTTTAAAATATCCATTATCAGTATATGCCTTTTCAGGTGCAGTCTTTGCTTCAGTACATACAGGTGAGACAGCCAGTCATGCCTGTCAATTTTTTTTTGCATTTGCTTCATTACAGGTACCTAAAGATAATAACAGAAAATGGCCCTGCATGCACAGCAAAGAAATTGGCTGATTTTCTAGTGGATTGGAGAGTTCGGCACACTTTTGGTGTTCCTTACTCTCCCACCAGTCAAGCCATTGTTGAAAGAACACATCACTCTTTAAAACATTTTCTAGATCAGCAAAAGGGAGGGTTAGCACAGGCAACACCGCAGATGAGGTTAAGTAAAGCTCTGTATGTCTTTAATTTTTTAAACAGCTCTTTTGCAGAGCCTGATCCACCAATCTTCAGACATTTCTCTAACAGTACAAGAGCAAAGTTAAAAGAAAATCCTCCAGTGTTAATTAGAATCCCAGAAACCTCATCCTGTAAAAACCCCATCCTGTAGACAGCCTGCATGTAGACAGGAGGTTGAAGGAAGAGTTTCTCTGCCTCTGTTTAATTTATCATGGTAAGGTAGGGCCAGAAGAAATTACTCCATAAAAAGGTCGTTTGGCCATCTGCTGCTGAAGGTCACCACTGTCTAGAAGACTGGTGTAGATTCTCACCTGGTGTCTGTTGGCAAAGCTCTAGTGAATTCAGTAAAATAACCAGTTTGTAGGACATGACAAAGTGCCACTTCATTGATGTGTTATTTCTTAAATGATGAATAAGTGTGTAATTTGGGGTGGACTTGGAGACTTGGGCCTGTATTACACTCACCCCTACCCTGTTCATGGGGCACAAGTTTCCAGTTATGTCAGGCTTTTCTAGGGAAAATGGCTTTGCACAGGGGCATGTGCACATGTACGTGGGTGTGTACAAGGCAGCAGTTATGATTGAGAATATAAATTCAATTTCATTTTGGTCTAACATGTTTTCAGTTAGAAATTTTATGCAGCCATGTCCAAATAGCAAACAGTCTGGATCTGAACTCCTTCAAGAAGATATCTCATTAAACAATTGAAATTAACAGTCATTAAAACTGTCTGGACACATAGACAGAAATTAGCTGGTACAATCCTTTTCCTTTCAAAGATACCAGTTTGCCAGCACAGTTTATGAAAAAAAGTTGGTTTATATCGGTCTTCTGATTCTAGAATTTTAGAAAACAGTTAAAAATTCCTGTCCTGCCAGTTTTTTTAAAAAGCATCAGTATTTGTCCAGTCACAACGAATTTTCAAGGCTAAATATTTTTTTTAAATGTTGACATTGAAATGAAATAAGATCATTATTTTATTAAACAGTGTTAATTATGATACAATACAGTGACCTCATGTGACTGGGGAATACAAACAGAAGAAAAATAAATTTATCAGAGGCTTTTTTTGCCAGGCTAGGAAGTCTCTGTGCTTGTACAGCTATTCTTAGGTTCCTAGATCCTCTTGACTGCAAGAGTGGTAGGAACCAGAAGTGACCAATACAGGTTCATTAGGCATTGCTCAAAGATTGGCATTTAAATCAGAAATAAAATCAAATAAGTAAATTAAAAGCCTGAAATTGATTCTGCTACGCAAGACTAGAAATTAATTTAGACCAGTTTCCATCTCTGGAAAATTGCCCAAAATGCCTTTTAAAAGTCCCAAAACAGATCAAGGTGCAAGTGCCCTTTCATCAGCTCTATCCTCCTGGAAACTATAAAATCTGCTGTTTTGGAATCACTAGTCAAATGTTTCATCTGTGAAATTGTGATTAATAGTTTTTGATGAACCTTTCCTTCATGCTTCTGTATAACTTTTTTTTAAACTAATTTAGGCTTCTGAAATTCAAAGCACTTAGTGGTAAAGATCTTCCCAATTTGAACACGTGTGGGTTGAAAGGAGAGCATTAAAAAAGTGCCTATTTTGCCCTGTAACCCATTTTGCAGAATCCTTCTTGCTGGGTGTGATTCACATCTGGCATATTCCAGTAAAAATTAGAAGACAACCCACTGACACTCAGCAGAATTGTTCTGTTGTGAAGTATGTTTGCTAATATAGTACATAAAGCATTCTATGAGAAGAAAGGGTTTTTCCCAATTGTTCCCAAGTCATAATTTGATTTTCAAGGCATGTAGGAATTTTCAATAAGTGATATCCATACATATTTTTTAGCACCTGATGCTCCTTATACTCACTGGAAGCAAACTGTCTTCTACTTGGAGGACTATTTAACTGTGAGACGAGGAGAAGAAATTTATGGGACTATATCCATGAAACCAAATGCAAAAAATGTGGTAAGTCAGCATCCCTGATCCTAATTCCACCTCTATTGATCACAAACTACAATCAGCAATAAAGAAAATGAATAGGACTAAAACAGTGAGCATGCTAAAGGCATTCATGTTTATTAGTAAGAGCTCCAGCCACAGCTTCACCAAAGCTGATGAGAGCAATGATAAAGCAGTGCTAATGTTACAGAAGTCAACCTGCAAAGCAGGCTGGCATGGGAAGGCAGAAACAATTCAAATACATCACCGAGTCAGCTGCCCTCTGCAATCAGCTTGACTGATTTTTGTGATGCAAGCAGGCAAGGGGCTTTTCACACTGTCACTGAAATCAGTACAAAGATCCCTTCTGCCAGCACAGGATGATCAAGTGTAAGTACTTCAGTTCCACATCTATGGGCACTGAGTGATTTGCCACTCAGTGCCCAAGGACAGTCCAACAGGAGATTAAGTAACACATTTCAGAGGAATGCTTGTATTGAGCATGCTTGAGTTGAACTCACTGATCAAATCTACTTGAGCTCACTAATTGAGTGATAGGGTTGTTTAAAAATTGTGCCTTTCCATAGAAAATACAGATGCTTTATTTAAGACTACAGCTAAAGCATGATGGATATCACACAACCATGACTGCTGAAAACTTCCTCAGTTTCTCTGCTGTGGGCTAAATCCTCCTGTATCAGTTATTCAGTGCTTCTTTTAACTTGTAAGGAGACTGTGAGACATGGTCTGATGGACAACCCATGGCTGAATAGAATAAGACATGAGAAGTATGGCTTCTGAGAGAAACACTGGCACCATTTTCTGCCAAAAACCTTGAGTAGTATCTCTTCATTTTCTATTACAGTAAACAGCAGTTAAAATAACCTGGTTATCCATCTATGCAGCTGTTGTAATTATTGAAAAATTACATTTGTTAACTGCAACAAATCTTAACATTTCATTGTCTTCTCTTTTTGCATTGATTTTCCATTTTCCTACCAAACACAGACTGGATATTATTTTCATAGTGCTGTTGATATAGGGGGAGAAATAAACACAAAATAAACTTGGCATTAAAACAAACACATTCACCCCTGAAGCTACTTGCTGCGAGAGGAAAATAATCTGTTTCCCACCCTTGTGTTGTCCTAGGGGGACTGGAATAGGTTTTTTGGGTTAAATGTATCAATTTTCTTTGAGGGAAAAATTAATAAAATATCTCAGATTTGTTCACACAGCAGTTAGCACCTGAATGCAGATTTAGGTGCTAAAATTAATGTGCTCTTGATAGCTGTCATGAGAGAGAAACCACCTTGGTTCAAAAGGATTTGCTCATGCTTTGTTCTTCTGAAACACAAAGTTTTTGAAAAGCTTGCATAGACACAACTTCCTTCTGTAGGGCTGTGTAGTGCCTCTTCCCTGAAAACGTGTCATTACAAGATAAAAAATTACTAAGGGCTTCTGTACAATGGGAAGTTTACCAGATATATTCTGGAATAACCCCTAGTGGGAAAGCCCTTTAGCCTAAATTAAGAGCATCTCAATGGGGGATACCCTTCAAAAATTTTCCTAGGATACGTATGATAACAGCATTTCAGAAGCTTCCTGGGAGTAACTAGGACACTGAATCCACCTCAGGAAGAGTATAGAAATATGACCTAGGCACGGATTGTATGGTGAATGCTATTACACATCTTACAGCCTGCTTTCTCAGTGTCAGCACCAATTAAAAACAGAGGAAGTTAGAAACCACCGCAGGAATCTCTTGAATCTGCCGGTCTTTTCAACCCAAGCAATGATAACTGCATTAATACACTAAACTTACGGTCTTACTTACATGTTACATTTAAATCTTTTTACAGCGTGACCTGGATTTCACAGTAGACTTGGATTTTAAAGGACAGCTATGTGAAATGTCAGTATCTAATGACTACAAAATGCGTTAGCAAGAAACCTTTCAGAGAGATGAAAAGGAGAATTTTATCAAGTCTTGAACTGCTGAGCTTCAAGCTAGGAACAACTGTTCACAAGATTATTATATTAAATACTAGAATGTTTACTCTGATGGAGGGTGGTAACCTGATCTTTCTTGCAGATAGTACAGGGGGCTGGGATCCCACTGTGAATGTACAGTATACAGAACTGTAGCTTTTGTTAAACATAGGAAAAAAAATAAGCAACAGTCTTGAGTGTTCTGGTTAACTTTAGGATGGCAGAAGATGCATATACAAATTGTATTACTTACTGTGAATTTCTGGTTCTTCCAAGCTTTGCATGTTAAAGATGATTAGGGCAGTTTTCTCACTATGAAAGACTACTACAGCACATTACTGTGATAGTATTACTGGACTTATATTCAATATAAATGAATATATATATTGTACATGAGAAAAAAAGAACTCATTTCATAATAGGAATTTGTTTTGTGATTATTTAATTCTCATTATGCAGTTATGGAAAGATAATGATGTTACCTCTGGCACTACTCTAGGCAGTGATATATTCCATCAACTGTCCAATGTTATAGCTTTGGTAAATATTCCATGCAAAGTGTAGATAAGAGCTGGGCATTTACAGGAAGTTCAACAACTATATTTTTGAATGTCCTCTGAAAATGTGGACCATTCGTTTTGAAATTCACCTTCACAACTGGATGTCTGTTCAGAGCTTTTAAAAACATTAGCTTTTTATCCTTGAAAATATTCTGTGGTGAGTTTTTATAGCTGGATTTTGCATGAGACTTTCAGAAATCAGACACCTAGTATTTAAATGTGATGAATGCAAAGTCTCTGAAATGGTGGATAATTCATGCTTCTTGGCCATGCCATATTTCAGTTCTTTGCAAAATTCTTAATACAAAATAATTTTAAAAAAATAGGAATTAGTGTTACCTTTTGGTGATGTTTTAGATAAGTTTTAAATTGCAAATACTATTCTCAAGAGTGCAGTAATTTGCAGGAGCAAGTTAATGTCTTTAAAAAAAAATGTCGATGGCTTCTGATACTACTAAGATGTCTGTAGCTTTCCCATCCCCTTGAGCCCCTTGTTTTTCTTACAAAATCTCCTGCTTATTGTTAAAATATTAAGTGCTTACAATTCCTCATATGTATGTATCAGGTCTTTTTACTATATGAATGTGGGCCATTTAATCACATGTAATTCATCAACTACTGCATCACCAGTCCTATCTACACATTTTCCAGTCCGTCTGGCATTAGGCACTAAATCATGTTCTATCTTGTACTGGATAAGATTGACTAGTTTTTTGCCTAAAAATATTTTTAATCACCTGCAAATAAAGCATACTTGAAGATGTATTTTGCCAGTATTTGTCAACTTCTCACTTTTTAGAAACCTATTTCTATTGATTTTCCCTCCACAGAAACTGTACAGTGCCTCCATTTTCTTATGGTCTAAAGAACATGGTCTAGGGATTGTATCACATGGTATCTATGTAGAGTGAAATTAAACTGTAATTCAGCAGTAAAAGATACTGTTTTCAATTTAGTTCATCATCGTTGTTTTAAAGCACTTTTCTTTCATATTTTTGGAGTGTGGATGAACAACTTTCCTCACAAATTCGAGTTCATCTGTCAAATATTGCTGTCATTTTCAGGAAATGAGTTCAGCTACTCTCAGTAATGGACTGGAACAAAACCCTCTGCAAGTTCCTTTCTAGTAACACTTTTGTGATTCTAGGAATTTAAGGTAAGGAATTCTACCAGATTTTTTTCTCAGGCCCTCCATTTATATAAATCTACTCAAACGATGTTTTCATCTTCTTCTTTGCCACTAATCACTGAGCTGACTATTACTGAAAGAGGAAAGACTCTTGCTTTGCTTAAATTATACTTTGAAAGCACTTCAAACCATCCACTTCTCTAGACCACTGCATAAATATTTAATAACTTTAATATTAAAAGAATAACAAAGAAGGGAAAAAATCTCATATCTTGTTTAAAATAAGCAAACAAAAAAAAAGACAAATGAGGAAAAAAAAGAAAAAAAAAAGGAAAAAAAAAAGAAAAAAAAATATTCCAAAGAGTCTTTACTGAGAATGTGTCATTTTTGCCTGACAGAAAGCACAGGTCAAGAAGCAGCAAAAAAACCCCACTAGATCAGAACAGCTCATTAACCAATTTGAGAAGTATTTAAGCACTGCTGTCCACTGTCTGCCCTTTCTGCCTCATCTTTCAACTACTGACAGTGAAGTGTTGGTCTCTCTTCAATAGTGGCCCCTTTGCCTTAGTACTTGAAGCGCCCGTTCACTTTAGTGTTGCAAGATTAAATCCTGACTGATATTATTAATGGCACAATTCTGAGATGGCCACCACACCTCAGGCACGTTCTGTCCTGGAAAATTAGCTTGTGCTTTTCTTCACATCAAAAAAACCATCATGTATTTCTCCATCACAAAAAGAACTGAGAGTGCCTACTGCAGAGCTGAGTGTCTTCATGTCACAGTGATCAAAAAGCAAATTTCAGGCTTCCAAAGCCATTAAAGCTGTTACCTACCAACAAGGCTTTGAAAGCACCAGTGAGTTCGGCACACAGAGGATCAGTTAGGTCAGCATTAGTGAAACAGGTATGCAAAGATCTTGCAGGTCAGGTGTAATCAGCTAGAAGGCTTTCCTCAGCAATCCACCAAGTCCGGGTAACTACCACAGAGCTTCATTTTCTCAAGGCTCGAATAAGGTCTCTCTCCAGGACTGAACCAAAGCCACTGATTTTCAAAACTTTGCATTAAAATATAATGACAAAATGACTGTTGAGAGCTGAAACAGACACATGTTTAAAACGTTTAATTCCCTTCCCACAGACAGGAGAAGAAGATAATGAGCTAAGGTCAGAGCATGAGAAAGAAACTGAAATACAGTATTTACACAAAAGACTGTCCCTGATGAGTAACACAGCGCTGGAGAAAAGAGAAAGCAGGTCTCTTCTGCCTTGACTCTGATCTTAAGGCAAAAGTATTAAAACTCTTCTCAGGGATTGTTCTGTCACTTGAAACAAAAAGGAGCATCCAAAAAGAGCTACATTCTGAGCATGCTTCTGAAAGGCACAGTGGGCAATTCATACTTGCAGTGCTTGATAGGATTAAGAAAGGAGTCTGCAGTGTTAGGGGGCCACTCTGTATTCCCAAGGTTCTCTAAGGAACAGTGTAGTATTGCTCTATTCTCATAAGCATTTCTTACTTCCAGCACCAAGTAGCCCTTGCCAGATGTCCTTAGTTTCAGGTTTGGGTTTTGCAGGGGTTGTTCTGGGGACCTTTCTGTGTGCAGAATTAGGGGTTTACAGCCTTTTTCTACTGTCTTAGACTTCTAATAGGAGTTGAAACTGTCCAGAATATGAACAAGAATATAACCCAAGGCAGTAATATTTGCCCAGTAATACCTAAGGCATGTTTTTACCGCAGAGCTAATTTGAAGAACCTTCTCAGAGATCATTTCTTACAGGATTTGTTTTAAACTTAATATTAATTCAGAAATTAATTTAGCACATACAGATTTGATTATAGATAACTTCATTCACTTAGAAGGTAAGTTTATAAAGGATACATGGTATTCTATGTATCTAATGAAGAATAAATCCCTGCTTTAAGACAATTAGAAAGAACAAGGCTGACCTGCTGAAAAGCAGTTCTTCAGAGAAGGACCTGGGGGTGCTGGTGGACAATAAGCTGCCCATGAGCCAGCAGTGTGTCCTGGTGGCCAAGAAGGCTAATGGTGTCCTGGGGTGGCATAGGAAGAACATTGCCAGCAGGTTGAAGGAGGTGATCCTGCCCCTGCAGTCAGCCCTGGTGAGGTGAATCTGGGGTGCTGTGTCCAGTTCTGGGCTCCTTAGACCAAGAGAGACATGGAGCTCCTGGGGCAGGTCCAGCAGAGGGGAGTGAGGATGACTGCGGGACTGGAGCATTTCTCTTGTGAGGAAAGGCTGAGGGAGCTGGGCCTGTTCAGCCTCGAGAAGACTGAGAGGGGACCTTATCAATGTCTGTAAGTACCTTAAGAGAGTGCCAAGAGAATGGGTCCAGACTCTTCTCAGTGGTGCCGATCAATAGGACGAGGCAGTGGGCAGAAACTGATGCTCAGGAAGTTCTACATGAGCCTGTCACTTGGTTTGTTCAGCCTAGAGGAGATTGAGGGGAGACCTCATTGTGGTCTTCAGCATCATCAGGAGGAGAAGTGAGGGGAAAGTACTGACCTTTGCATCCTTGCAGCCAGTGGCAGGACTGAAGGAAGATGAGTCAGGGAGGTTTAGGTTGGATATCAGGAAAAGGTTTTTCATGCAGAGGGTGGCTGAGCACTGGAACAGGCTCCCCAGGGCAGTGGTTACAGCATCAAGCCTGACACAGTTCAGGAAGCGTTTGGAAAACACTCTCAGGCACATGGTGTGACTCTTGGAGTGTCCTGTGCAGGGCCAGGAGTTGGACTCAATGATCCTGATGTATTGACAGCATATTCTATGATTCTATGAGGAAGAACTTTACTGTGTGGATGACCAAGCACTGGAACAGATGGGCCAGAGAGGTTCTGGAATCTCCTTCCCTGGAAATATTAAAAAATCTCTTGGCAACTAATCCTGAGTAATGTATTCTAAGGGACCCTGCTTGAGCAGGGGGTTAGACTACATGGCCCCCAGTGGTGCTTTCCAAACCTAACCATTCTGGGATTCTTTGATTTCCAAGAACAGAGACTCCCCAGCCTCTCTGGGCAGCTGTTCCAGGGCTACACTAATCTCACAGGGACACTTAATGTTCAACTGGAATTTCTCATGTTTTAACTTGAGACTGTTGGTTCTTGTTGCTTTATTACTTGCCCCTGAGAAACGCCTGGCTGTAACTCTCCATTAGGTGCTGGAAGATACAATTAGTTCCCACCTTAGTCCCCTCATGGTAACTCCTCTCTTCCCTCCACAACCCATGACATCCTAGCCTTCTGTATGAATTACACCTCCTATCCACCTGTAATCCCCCTTCCTCCATTTTTCCTTCTAACAGTTTATGTTGCTGCTGTTACACAGTGCTTAACAAATGCATCTAAGGGGTTTGCAACGAATGTAATCCCAAGGATCACTGTTTAAAAGAGAACTTCAGTTTTCCTACTGTGTTGTGTTGGTGGCATGGAGGACACATTTTATGAGCAATTTCCATTGGCTTATAAGCTCTAAGTTTATGCCAGTGTGTGCACTTGCCTAGTTGGAATATACAATTAAGCCAGGTGACTTCTTTTTCAATAGGCATGAAGCATTCACAGACTAGTTCCAGCTGGAAAAGTGGGAGGTTTTTAGCCTTTTTTTAAACATTTCTTTTCAACATTTCTCAGAGATAATCTCAGATCTTAATCTGCTAAGCACACAGGTATGTGGGAAGAAGACAAATCCTTTAGATTGCATGTAAATTTCCTAGAAATTAACTGTGAATTAAGAGCACCTACAAATATTTTTTAAAAGCAACTAAAGAAACAAACCTGATGTTTTAGATCTGATATAACAATATGTTTAGAGTAAGGAGAACATGAATCATCAGCTAGAGATTTCCCAGAAAACTGGTATTTCTGCACAGTATGACTGGGGTGAGCCAGGGCAGTAGTACGCCTACAGGGAACAAGAGTGTACCCTGAAAATAGCTGTTGCTTCTGAGGATAGACACAAAAAGGGTAAAAGATGTGTTCTATACAGCTGAGACAGAGAAAGAAGCAGACCACTGCTCACAGATGACTGTTAAAGCAAAGCACCTGTCTCTTAGACAAAAAAATAAAGATTATGCTAGGGTTCAGATACAGCTGACAGGAAAGAAAAATATTTCTATGATCTCAAAATTTTTGCAATCTCTGCTGTTCTCTTTGTATCTCTTTCAGGCTCTACAGGTACCAATACAAACTCCCCGACTCCCTTCCCTTTCCCTTTTCTTAGTATGTTTGATATTTTTCTCATTTTTTAGTGGAAACAAACAATGGAGATAAGTGATTAAGCAAACAACATGAAGGTAGCATTTTTTGAGAAAGCTTGGAGAGATGGTATAGTGTGATTACGAAACAAAACACAAAGAAACCGTTAACAACTGCAACAAAAAATCAGTCTTCCTCACACAGCACACAGGTTTGGGATCCAAGTCATTCCTCTGAATCATCAAGTGTAGTCTTTTAGAATCACAGCAATCAGCAAGATCAAGCCTGAGCTGACCCCTAAATCTACATGTGGGAAACAGAACATCCTCTTTTGCAGCTCGGTTCTGTGCTTTTTTGTCCAGCCATTTCCCATTTACTCACATGAACCATCAGCATTTCCAGTACAACACAGCCCTAGAACCAGCAATGGCCCCTTGTGTTAAGGTCACAACAGAATTTAATCACAAACCATACATGCACTACCATTTTGATGCAGGACTATGAAATGGCAGCCCAGAAGGACACATGTAACTCATTAACAGTAACTTGCAATGCTGATCAGTTAGCAGAAGTACTTTATCATCATAGTGGCATATTTTTCACATTTATTGGCATGACAAATTAATGCCATTAGCGAATGAGATATGATTGAAGCAAATATAATTGCTATTATCACCACTGAAAGAGTATCTCAGAAAAAAAAGTTCATTATTTTGCTTGCTTTCCTATGGGGTGAGTGTAGATTGCAAGAAATGTAAGTGGTGTGTGAAGCTGAAGCAGCAGCATGTGATGGACAGCATTTGTATGTCAAGTAGCCAACAACAAAACACATGGTGACAATACATTTTGAGCTGTGAATTGAGGGTATGGAAGCAGCAGAATTCAGAAAGTGAAGGTATCCTTTACTAGTAAAAATGTGCAGGTAACTGAGGAAAGAACTTCAGAAAACAATTGGAAAACATCCAGAAGACTGGGTAAATTGTCCTGATGCCTCCCACTGACAAACGTAGTGAAGACATTAAGGCCTTACATTTTCTGGGAGAAATTTCCATTTGAATTCTGCTGCTCAATGATACCATTAAGTAGGAATTAGGAATTCTCTTAAGCAGCAGGATGTCTACTCTCCATCTGGGCAAATTCCTAGACCCTTGCAACCTAATGTTCATGGGTCCAAATGCAAAATTCACTTCTACTGCCAAAACATTGACACTGTGTTATGTTCTTCCCATTCTTGTTCCTTCAACAGTACGGGCATAATATGCTGTTTCTTCTTCATCTTGAGAAGTTTCTAGTTTGTACTTCAGTGATATACAGGATTCCCTTTGTGGAATCTGCTTATAAACCAAAACCAGACCTACATCAAACTTTTTTACTAAGCTGTCCTCATCTCTTACTTGCCTCTGTGTCATGTGTCCTTTTTATTACAGTCCACTCACGTTAGTGCCTGTGGTAATGAGGATAAATCTAGTTGGCCTGAAGATACTGCCAGTCCCGTGAGACTTTGAACTTTTATAGACAGCTAGAATTTTAGAATACAGAAAGTACCACTGTGATTTACCAATCTCTTGAAAACATCCAACCCCACTGCTGAAGCAAGACAAGCTGGAACAGGTTGCCCAGGACCATTTACAGTTAGGTTTGGAGTATCTTCAAGGATGGATACTCCACTACCTCTCTGAGAAAACTATTCCAGTGTTTGACCACTTCCACAGGAAAAAAAAAAAGATAATTTCTTCTATTCAGATGGAATTTCCAGTGTTTCAATTTGTGCCTGTAGCCTCTTCTACAGTCACTGAGTACTCCAGAGAAGAGTCTGGCTCCCTCCTCTTCATTCCCAAGGTCCATCAAGTATTTATGTTGACTGATAAGATCCCTCTTGAGCTTTCTCTTCTTTAAGCCCCCTGGGCCCAGTCATTCAGGTGGTTTTCAAAGCACTTTACTGTTCAATTATCTGGCATGTACTTTGTCACCTTGTCAATGAGGATGTTATGGGAGAGAGTGTCAAAAGCCTTACTAAAGCTGAGTTAAACAACATCCATGAATCTCCCATCATCCATGAATCTCCCCTCATCCATCAAGCTAGACATCTCATTGTAGAAACTATCAGGCTCATTATGCACAATTTCCCCATTGTAAGTCCATGCTGATTATTCCTGATCACCATCTTGTCCTTCGCGTATCTCAAAATGGTTTCCAGGACTAGTTGTCCATCACTTTCCCAGGAATTGTGGTAAGGCTCATAGTTGTCTGGACACTGCTTCTTGCCCTTCTGGAAGACAGGACTGACATTTGCTTTCTTAGAGATGTCTTGCACCACAGAGTGCTTTCATAACACCCTTGAATGCTCTGTTGCAGGTGTTGTGGTGGCACTTAGATTTGTTGGTATACAAAGCAGACAGGCAAAACCGTCTGCTTAATTAAAATGCTATTTGTTTAGGGTTTTTTCCATCTGTACCACCGAAATGTTGGTTGTAAGGAAACCTTGGAGGTTTCTACTCCAAGCAGAAATTTCCTCAAAGCTATGTCAAATCACTGTGGCTTTGTATAAAATCTGTCCTGAAAACTTTCAAGGATGGGGATTTTACAAGTTATCAGCAAATTGGACACAACTCCCCTTCACAATAAACCATGCCTAGCATATTTAGCATTACATTTTGAAACCTGCCAGCAGTTAATTTTTAATCATTTGATAGATGTCTGTAATTCTGTGTGACTTCACTTTCTTGATCAATTGCACCCTACAGAAATCTCAGTATACCATGTTTGCACAGCTGCATTGTCTGCACAGCAATGACAAAAAGGTACATTAGCTACTGTTCTACACAAGAATTGTGTCAGCGAGGAACAAACATTAAACAAAAAATCCAATATTTAATCATCTGTGTATATGTTCTCCATGTGCCTTGATGTGAGCAGCATTCGATTGCTGTGCAGCATTCCCTGCACGAGACAAGCCAAGAGCAAGGGCTTCACACATCTTACCTGAGTTTAGTAATTCCTTGCACAACCTCCCCTGGAGCTTCTAATGACACGAACTATTTCAGTGTAGAAGGTGACTTTACAGAGGGTTACAAATAAAAATGCCTATAGCATACCTGTAGAAAGTTTCACTCCTATCATTCGTCTTTGCTGACAGAAATGTCATTTAATGCAAATCAGTTTCTCTGTCAGAATAATACTTAAAGAAGTCCTGTCACTGAGAAGCTGCATTAGTGATTTATGCCTCATTTCATAGGGATGAGCAACAGCCTTATTACAGCTTCATAATATAAATCCATACAATACAGGGTTGCTATGACAACTGATGAGCCTTAATAGCCTAGATTCTAAAGGACCTTGTTCAAAACTGTCAAGTAGTGCAGTTCAATGCAGTTCAGTCATTTGCACCTGTAAGACCTGGGAGAAGGCCATGCAGAAACAGAACAGTTCACTCACACTCTCAGAGGAGGCACCTGAGCTTTGCAGCCAAGAGCCTTCCTTACCTCTGAGCTATTTGCAATATGTATGAGCTAATTAGTAGTACTATAAGTATGTGTAGATTATTACAATAAACGAGACTTGCTGACCACAATGCCGTGAGGCTTGTCTCCCGCGACTCCACCCAACAGAAAATGGGCTGCCCACCCCTCTAGACTTGTTTCTCAAAACTGTGATCTTAGCTGTTTTCTACCCATATCCTCCCACTAACTGTGGTATTTGTCAGATTTTGCTGGGCTAGATCAGCTCACTAATGCGGGCTGCCCACCCCTCTAGACTTCTTTTCTCAAAACTGTGATCTTAGCTGTTTTCCACCCATATCCTCCCACTAACTGTGGTATTTGTCAGATTTTGCTGGGCTAGATCAGCTCACTAATGCAGGAGAGAATTCTGTCTTTTTCTTCTTTCCTCTATTATTTTTTTCCCCTTGAGATTCCGCCAAGGCCTAAAATGGCATGTTGCAGGGTTCTAACAACTTGTAAAAGGTAAAATGGAGGAGTAATGACTGGCACGAAAGGAGAGCTGCAAACCTATCCC
>NW_008238359.1:126304-183872 GCF_000691975.1 Corvus brachyrhynchos
AGGCAGGATAGCTGCGGCTGCTGCTCTTCCCTTCTGCAAGTCCAGCCAAAAGCTGAGCTGATTACATACTGCAAAGATGCAGATGCACACACAACACACTAATGTCATCAGCCACACAAACAACACAGCAGCATCTTCACCGCTCATTATCCACACACACAGGAACAGCAGCTTAAGTAATGCGAGTACTTGAGTAAGATTCAGAGCCACATAGTGTGTTACTTGAATGTCTCAGTTTCACAGGATTCCCTACTCCCTTCCTGTTCAACCCATGGAAACCAGACATTTCCAGTGAGAAAGATCCTCTGAATCTGAGTTTTTCTTCCAGTGATTGTTGTGCTCAGGAGAAGCATGTTGCAGAAAAGGCACTGAGAACTGCAGAAGCTAAACACAGCTGTCCGGTATAGATGGACTTGTTTGAAGCACTTCCCTCTTCAGTGTTTGAAAGGAAAGAAGCAATGCTTATCTGACTAATCCAATGTCCTTTAACTTCTAAGTACATTTGGAAGGATTCAGTGTCACTGCATACAATACTTCAGATTAGTAATAGGAATGAACTTTAATACCCGCCCTGTAAACTTAACCTACTGGGGTTTTTTTTTCCCCTTTAGAAGCCTGTTTTCATTGTACAGTAATCAGGTGTCTTTTAGTAGCTTCATATTAAAAGAACTTCAGTTGTTTGATGTGTAAACAGGCCAAAGTGCCCAACTGTCTCCTTTTCTCAGAAGTGTATGTGAATGCTATTGCAATTCCTGTAATTTCAATAATCAGAAAGACCCATTATTTCAACAGCTGTGGATGAATTCAGGAAGTTGCTACTGATGAGCTTTATGAGCATGTTTCTGCTTTCTAAAACAAGCTTCCACTTGTGCAGATGATAAAGTGGATTTATTCCAAAATGATCTCACATGGTAGAAAATTCTGCCAATATACGGATGTTGCAAACAAAAATGGTCCCAAGTTGGGAAATTTTACTTGAGTTAATTTACTACCATAGTACACAAATCTTTTATCGATGATTGAGGTTCTGAGGAGAGAAAAAGAGTGCAAACCATTAGATCAATGTATTCATGTACATTTTTTCTCTCCTCTGCTCCTGAGTTTCAGTTTCCTTTCTTTTCAGAGTTGACCTCACAGTGTCTGTCAGAATTTGTCCAGGGAGCCAACAGGCAGACCAGGAAAAGTAGGGGCTGCGTGTAATGCTTTGTGCCACCCCAAGTAATATGGTTTCTGCCATTCAGTTCCAATGCTTCCAGTTGTCTTGGGCATAGGGATTACAGTTGTCCTGTTCCTCATTTGTCCCTGCTCCAGCATGGGGAGTGACCACTGACTGCAGTTCTTTCAGAGGCAAACTTGTTTCAGTGTGGTTGTTCCTTATATATTCCTTGCGCGTGGAGCATTCCCACTTTAACAGCTGCAGATTACTCCTTAAATCTGGTATGTGACGAGGTGCTGCGCACTTCTCTCAGGAAGATTATAGTGTGCAATGATTTTTTTTTCCTCTGTTGCTCCATTCACATCTGAGCAGGCTGGAACCTGTTTTGATTTGTACACAGTAATTCATGGACATCCAGTTCCAAAGGGTTGGGAGCACTGTGTTATATCCATGTAAATCGGCTTTTTACTGTGCACGATACCCAAAGATCTGTCACTATTGGGTACCTGACCAGGCAGAGATAAATTTCTCCCACTTTCTCCTTCCAAGTCATCATCCCCTCTAAGAGTTTGTGTAGGTGCATACAGCCTGTGAGCTGATTTACTGTACACAGGGTAGCATTAGAGGAAACATTATTGAGTCAAAGAGTTACATCAGTGAACATGAGAGCAGGATGAAGCCTGCTGAGTGTAAGGAGTTACTTTTTCAGCAGAAGTTCTCATTCTCTATTGCTGGTACTTCATTCTAGTAAAGGAAATTTTTGAGACCTTACATATCCCTAAAAGAATATACTACTGTCATCAATCTTACACCAGCTGTGAACTTTGTTCAGGGAAGACTCCATGACCCATAGGCCAGTTTCATGGTGTACAGCTGCATCACAATCTTGTCTTATCTTTACCCAAAAAGTTTTGGGGAAACAGGAGGGGGAGACTATGAGCAAGTTAAAGCTAATTCAGAAAGGGAAAGGGAAAAAATGGGAAGGGAAAGGGAAATAAAATGGGAAGGGGAAGGGGAGAAAAAGGAAAAAAGGACAGAAGAAAAAAAGGAAAAAAGTTTAAAAAAAAAAAAAGGAAAAATTAAAATATTACTATTAAGCCAGTATTAACTTTCTGAAGAGCTGAGAAAAATACTGCCAGGAGGTATGAAACCCTGGTGGACAGTCAGAAGACAGCAACCCAGCAACACAGTTAGCATCAAGGAACACGAGAAGCTGAAAATTCCCACACCACTTTGACGGCCAGCTGGATGGCAGAATCTGTCCAGAAGTAGAGCCTTGTAGCATGTTATTCATACCTGTCTTCTGTGAGCATTAACCCACCAGTACCTGCTGTTTGTTCAGGTGTGCCAACAAGTGACTAAGCCCTGGCCTGAGGTTTAGATAACCAAACAGGCCATGAGAAACCCTGGACACGACACAGGCAACTCTGAACATTGCAAATAACAGAGTGAGAAGCTGAAGCAATGCAGGACTTCACAGGTGGATAAGGGGGAGTTACACTGTAACTTCACAAATAATTGAAAGGGAATAGTTGGGACTCTTTCGGGAGTGGAAACTTGCAAGGCCAGCAGCACCTCAGTAACTGTATCAATAACAGCACATAAAGTCAAGGTGACTTAGGAAATGTTAGAAGAAATAGGTATGTGGGTACAGATGTAGAAAACCTGGGACTAATAGGGAAAAGGCAACTAGGGACAAGTTGTTTCTTTGGGATATGAAGGACAGAGAAAGGGAGGGGTCAGGGTAGATGGAAGAAAAAGCATGGAAAAAAATCAAGAGAAGGTAGAATAAAAGGCACCAATTGTATGCAAGCAAGTTGCTGGTCAGAGTTTATCTGACTGAGCCTTGTGCCCCATAGCTGCAGGACATCTTTTCATTGAACCTTATTTTCTGCATGATCCTGGGGAGAGTGGGAGAAAGAGAGCACTGCAAGTCACAGGAGTTGTGTACATGCACGTCTTCATCAGCAAACTTCAATCCTGATCTGTTGGAAAGGAAGAGGAGGATTAGGTTATCTGTGTTCGTATTTCTAGGAATGCTGCTTGTGTATATGTGGGTAACAAGGCGTGAAGACATCAATCTCTGTGTTGTCTGTGTGGCTGATGACGTCAGTGCTGTGTGTGTATCTGCACCTTTGCAATGTGTACTCAAGCTTGGGTTTTGGCTGGACTTGCAAAAGGGATCAGCAGCAGCCACAGCTATCAGTCTGAGATGGCAGACATTGCCTGGGTCCTAGACTGCACCAGATTTGTCTCTAGAAGAAGAAATCCCCCTCATCCCAGGATTCAGCTGCTCCTTAGTATTGTCTGCTCTCAAATTGTGTACATCCTGTTGGCATGGTCTCAGTGCACACCGAAAGACACCCAGATAAACATGATCCTGTGGAAGTCACAGAAAGAAAATCCACTTCACCTGTCACTGTCCTTCAAAACCAAGATGAACTTCAGGGAAAAAGAAATTAAGGATCTGAATTTGGGCATTTGTGGGGCTAGAATCATGGGCAGTAAAGCTGAAATTAAGCATTCAAGCTGTCTTCCTGAGGCTGACAGAGGTTGGAAGAAATATTGCTGGTTCCAATATCGATGGGGGAACAGATCACTCAAAGTCAATTAGCAAAGCCAATATTTAAACTGATGACACTTCTTTCCTAATTGAAATCGGGATAAAGTGTTGATTTTGTTATTTAAATTAATGGTTTGCATTAGTTCAGCTCCAGCCAGGACTGCACACAGATGGTTCAATTCTGAGATTTCCATGATGGATAACACGCCACAGTCAATAAGGTGACTCAACTCTCCACAACCAGTAATGGACTTCAAGAAGCAACCCTGGGAAGTGAACAGAAAGCCTATTGATTTTCAGTAATGGATGCTCATTTTGCTCCTTTAGTGTTTTAGAGCTTCTTAGGCACCTCACTGAAGGCAAGGGGAGTTCTTTTTCATTTGGATGAGCAGATTCTCAGGAATCAACAAGGGAAAAACTCCTAATAATCAGCTTATCCTGGGCTGCTTGGTTCAGCCATCACTCCTGATAGAAGGAAGGCCCAGGTTATTTTACCTGATAGGGAAGGGGTCACATTTGGATCCCAGCTTACAGGAAAGGGCATTTGAGTGCTGGTATGGATATAGAAATTGCTGTAGGGGAAAGTCTGCAACCCCCTATTGTGCAGTTCTTGGAACTAGATAAACACCTTTGATCAGACTGAAATCCCAAGAGCACAATTAATTACTGACAAAGTTTTTATCCAAAAATAGAGTTACTTATTGAGCTAGTTCTTAATATTCATCTTTAGTTTTAAATTGATTCACTATTCAAACGAAAAATAACTTTTTAAAAACATTTAGAAAACGGATTAAAACCATAATATCTGTAACAGTCTTATATAATGAAATCTACCATCTTGTGTGATATTTTAATGAAATAAATTATGCCACAGGTTCCACTTTCCCACACAGTTCACCACTGCAAATTCTTGTTCTTGAATGCTTACCACAATAGCTGGATGCAGTGAAGACATATCCCACCAGGAATAATTGTTGATCATGTGGTGGCTGGATGACACACTCTCAAGTTTCTTATTTCCATTTATATTCCACAAAAGCTTCAGAAGATAATTGACATTTGCGTTTCTTATGATCCAGGGTGGGCCATGGTTTTCTAAAATGTGTCCCCGTGGGTGCACTGTGCCTCAGTGCTATCAGGCCCTGGAGGAATGTTGTGTGGCAGCTGCTTTTGAAAAATCAGTCATGTGTTTAGCTACATGAGGAGGAATTTTTTCTTAGCATTGCTAAAAGAGCAATATCTCACTGGATTTTGGTGACATTTTTCACTCCTTAAATGCTGGTAAGTTTTTGAAAATCTTCCTCAAAATAAGATCTGCTGTTTCTGAACATTCTACCTCCAACATCTGCTGTGACACCTTCTGTAACAGACTTTTGGAAACAAAGATCTGTTCAGCCAGCCTTAACATGATTTGTACTACAAACAAGTACACCTATGGCAATTTTTAAAAATCTCTAAACAAAGGTTGGGAAAAAATCAGGATCTAAAGGTATGAACAGAAATGACATAAGCAGTATTCATAGGATGGGTCATTCACACCAATAAGAATTTACTTCATATTCCTAATGGTTTTCTTCCCATAGAATTATTTCTTATTATTAATAATTTGGCAGCTTCTACGAGCCTGATGACAAAGCACGATTCAGTGTTGTTAGGCATCAAACAGAATAGAAGACTGTTACTGCCCCAAATACACTGTCAATTAGACAATATTTATAAAAGCAAGATCAGAGCATAAAAAGATTTTAATTTTCACATACACCTACACTCAGAACACAGCAGAAGAAGTATTTGGAAGATAAAAGAAAATCTGATAGTAGTGTTGTATAAATGTATGAATTGTCTAAACATGCCTCAGCATTTTATTGCCTGATACAGCATGACTTTTTGTTCGTATCAGATTGAAGTTCGATGGTTTTCTCTTTCACTTTATCTTCATGTTCTTTTAAAATCCTGGGGGAAAGAAAGAATACTTGTGACAAAAGAAGTCAATAAAACCCATAAGAGATCAAACAAAAAAACATTTTCCCAAGAGTATAAAATTATCCAGAGATTTAACAGAATAGGACAGAATTTTTTGAACTAACAAACAAACAAAAAAGTGCAATTATGGCCCCATCACACAACTGCCTTGGTTCATTTATTTAGAAAAATTTAGTTAGTGCTGATTGTTAATATTTATTGCATATTACAGAGACTCAAAACAGTGACTTTCATATCTTACTTTTAAGGCTGGAACAAATCTAAAACAAATCTGGCTGCCTAGACACTTACCAATTACCATAACTTCCACAAAATTTCACTAATTTCAGTGACAATATTAGACATTTGCCAACTCATTACCAGTGTCCTCACCTCTCTAAGTAGTTCAGAGGGGCCATATTTTCCTGTATTTTTACCTCTAGCCTTTATATAACTTCAAAAATCCACTTCTTCCTGTCTCCCAGCCCCGAGGCAGACAGCAGAATTTGAGCTGTAATGAGCAGAGGGAAGAAAGAAGCATATCCACTGTCCTGCTGCAAGGAGTCAGCAGCATCCATTTTCAAGTATATTTCTCCAAACCTTCAGGAAATTCTTGCAAGAACTATCACAACAGCCAAGGCCCTCAGCTTTCCTAGCAACAATTCAGATGTTTCTGGATCTACACAGAGCTCTACTAACTTAAGTCTTTATGAACCTGAGCAACTTCTCAGTCAGAGAAACAGGGTCAGGCTATGGAGCAGTTTAAAAGCAACAAATATTTCACCACCCTGAGTTCCTATAAAACTAATTTAACAAAGAGAATTCACAATGTCATCAGTGACAGGGCAGTGAGACATGTAAAAAACTCATTGATTGTATTTTCTTCTTACCTAGCTAAGTGAAGCACAGACTTTTCCACATTGTACCCAGAATATGCACTGCATTCATAGAAAATTAAATTGTAATCCTACAATCAAACAGAAAGACCATTTCCATTACTTTTGCACAGTATCTCGCCACAGATATTCTGAAATATGAAAATAAAGAAGGAGAAATAGATCATCATAGAATCTTAATTCTAGAGCTAACAGTAAAGAGTAACAAATGAAGTCCAAGTGTGCCTCACAAACAACAACTATATGCTTCTCTTAGTGGATACTTTTTCTGTAGAGTGGCTTTTGATCTGAGAGCTCAAATGCAAAGATGTCATAAGGTCCTGAAGTCTTGTGAACTTTCCTTGTGATGATCAGGCAATTCCCACATCACTGAGTGCTGGACAAAGAAAGTGAAAAGAATTCCAGTAACACTTCTTTCATCTTCTTGTATTCATGAAATTTTTCTGCACCTTCTTCCAAAGTCAGCCTGCATCTTCAGTTTTGTACCCCCCTGGGAGCTTTGTAATTAAGAACAGTGGGTAAATGATCAAGTCTTGGGAGAGATTCTCAGCACTTCAGCTGAAGTCTTATCACCATAAATGCAAATGCAAGAGATCATCTGCACAAGAGCCTGGCCTGGCAGTTCTGATGGCATAGAAGTTTGAAAGGGAATGACCGATAATCCTCCAAAATAAACATCTGTCTATTTTCACAACCTACTACACTGGAGGTCACCTACATTGCCTCTGTGGTATTAACTGCATGTCCTTTTACCCATCCAGATTTCAAATTTCTATTCACTTTCTACTTTTCTATGTGTCTTATTGCTATTTATAGCAGTAACTTAAAATTCAAGTAAGTCAGTACCTTAAGAAATTACAATCTCGTCTTCATATTTTCATTTGCTTATTATTAACTGTTATTACTGCACTTACACTTATTTAACCACTCTTCAGAAGACACTTATAATTCAGTTTTCAAAACTTTCCATTAAGACGACCAGGTATTTCAGTTTTGGTTTGGTTTGGTTTTTTTCCCCTATATACCATGCTTCCAGAATTGCACAACTTTTGGAAATTCCTGTCATCTTCATGAAATTTCAGAGACAAAAAGTGGGGAAAATAATTCCATAAATACAGTAGTTTATTTTAACACCTCAAAAAAGTGCTTCAGTGTTATCCAGTGTCAGTTTTGAATATGTTGTCAATGGTTATAATTTTTGTTCTAATGAAAAACAGGATTGAAAAACTTGCAATAATTTCTGGATGACCAGATAAGCACAGAAGAGCAGAGAAGGAAGAAATCAGGCAATGTTAGTGGTGAATAAATATTTTATAGATTGTTTTTTAACACACAACATTCACAATGATGCCACCCTATGATTCTCTTGCTTTTCTTAGAAAAGTTTTAAGATAAAATTTGACTGGGTCAAATTTCTTGCTAGCTATGCAAACAGAAGCTTGAAATAAAAATTACACTCTCTTTTGCTGCTCAGATGATCAGAACTCTAATAGAAACCCTACTGTGGTCAGTTTATAGGTATTCTGTCTGTCAAGCTGAGAGTGATACTTCTCCAACATATTCCCCACATACAACAGAATGACACTAGAGGAGAACTCTCAGTGATAACATTTATGCTGGCATGAATCCAAATGGATTTTTCAACAAATTGCTTGGGTGGAAAGATAAAAATTTAAAGTTGATAGTAAGTGCTTAATTCTCTCAGTCTGGCAAAAAGGTTCTTATCTGAAAGGGGAGACAGTCTGCAAATACAAAGTGCCATTTCTTTGATTCAAAGAAGAAACTTTAATTGATAGCATACATAAGGAGCACAAAGTAGGAGCAGGCAGGACACGTATAATTATTAAGCTAGGAAATGCCATCCATCTCCACCCAGGAATTAGCTATTGAACCTTGGAGACCACTGGCAATTACTTCATTTTAAAAACTTACCTACAAATCAGCAGACATCTAAAGAATAGGGAGGAAAATGAATTATTACCAGAGAGAGCTGGGCAATTTCTGTCCTGTAAAGCAGCATCACTCTGAGAATAGCTCCTTCATTAGCGGTATTTGTGTAAGAATGGCACTGACAGGTTAACAAAGGAGACACTGTATGAATACACAGAAACAGTCCTCATTCCATGAAGCACATACACTCTGCAAAGCCAAGGCAGGCAAGGCATTATTATCTTACTTAATAGTTGAGAAACAGCGATAGAGAAGGATTTATTGACCCATTTAAGACCACTCAGGAAGTATGTGCAGGGCCAAAATAAAATCATGCTAGGTATGAGCACGCCTGAGCAGCACCTTTATCATAAGGCATTTTATTTAAATAATTGGCAGTGGTTACACTTATCCACTCAAATAGAACATTGGCTGTTCCTGACACTCACAATATGATCTGAATACTCTCCCTTGTGCTCACATGCACTCTTGATCACTGGATCAAGCTAAGATAAAGAGAAATTTGTTATATGGAGTTTTCCTTCTGGATCCTCTGCTAAAAAAAGTAATCCAGAATCCCTGTGCTCATTCCATTCCCCCTTTCACAGGGTATAACAAACACAGTGGAACTACCAGTCTTCTCAAATGACAACAACTCCCTTCAGGCTGCCATTATTCCTTTTAAAAATTAACTGTGCTGCCTGCCTTGCAAAGAAGTTACGTGACAAATGCATTATAATGGAAGCCCCTGGATTTCTGACCAAATTTGTAGTACAGTACAATACTTGCAAGATGTGGGACTGAAACAAAGCAAGACTTAATACAGCTGGCCTGAAATGCCCTCTGAAAGTACATGTTCCTTTCTGACTGTAGAAAAAGCTGGGTAAAACCAATCCCATCCTGTGAGACACTGAAACAGTCCTTAAAACTGTTGGACTTCAGGGCCAGCAGGCTCAACTGATTCTTTGTCTGCACAAGAAGAGCTTGTTTTCACCAAATATGGCTATACAAATTAGTGTCAGCTCAGCATCTAGCCCTGTGTATTTGGGATCATTAGTGAGTAATTCATGGGATTATTCACAAAATAACTCACTCAATTGCATACACTAACAGAGACAGTGGTATGGAATTACGTGGCCATTTAGCAAGAATTAATATTTCACTAAAATTCATGGTTATTATTAGCTCAGCAAGCAAATTATTATAATTTAATTATATCTATGCTGCTTTTCAACTAATCCATTGCCATTAATCATTCCTTCTCTTAACTACCTCAGGCAGCACATTCAAACATTCAAATGAGTCATTCAGGTCCATTCATTTGATTATAACCATCTTATTTGACAACTTTTTGTTTTACTTATGCAAAACATTTTATTTTCTTGCATGACATGTTAGAATTAATAGCCTGGTGGGCTGTGAGCTCTATATACTAGAATGATTCATCTTTTTTTTGCTAGTACAACTATTTTAGAGTGAGATGACACGCAAGACACCTACTCTCTGTCCATTTAGCATTTATGTGTCACTTGTTTTTTCACAGAAGGATTCAGTGTTACACCCTGGAGTTCCTCCTAGCTTCCAGGGTCTCAAAGTTATCTGCATTTCCATGCATAGGAGAAAATAAAGCTGATTTCCTAAAGGGAGAACCTTTGGGGGATAAAGTTCAAGGCTGATAATCCTCTCTGATAAAAACCAAATAATGGACACAAACCTGAATAGGGAGGTATGTGAAAAGGCTATGTGAATAATCAAAGTTAGACAGAAAGAGATCTGGCCCTAATTCTTTCAGTTACAGAGAGGTGCCTAGCAGCAACCTTTCCTGGAAGAAAAATTCAGCTGCACTTCAAATTTTGAAAATACCCTTTTTATTACTGGCAGTAAATTCATTTTCAAAGGCAAAACAGGTAAATATGTGAAATCCAGCACACTGTTTAATTTAGGTATATTCCTACCAATTCAGTGAATTTTTCAGCAATATTGTGATGACTTATTCCTAAATAAATGAATATTCTGCAGGCATTCATGTTCAAACTATAAGCAGTGCATAGAGAGATTCAAAAGAAAAATTGATGGGCATGGTATACAGGAATATAAACAAGTATCTGGTATTTGCAGTCCCTTGAATGCTTAAATTATGCCCATGGATCACCAGTGCTCTGGTAGATGCAGACTGTTAACTCTACTTATTTTATCTCCTTGATGGAAAGTTACTAAAAGTAAACATGTTTTCTACTCCTACCACAGGAGTAACAGATGGTCTTCTGTGGTTTTACAGGAGGTAGGAGGGAGAAAAGGTCCCCAAATTATCTCTATGTTAAGAATCCTTCCACAGAGAAAAGGGAGAAAAAAAGAGAGAGAAAAAAAGCAGCAAGGAAGGAAATAGAGAAAAAGAGGTAACAAAGAGACAGAGGAGACACAGTGAGAGTGAATTCTTAAGCATTTTTCTTCTCCACTCACTTTTTGGTTTGGTTTAGGGCTCTTTATTTGTTTAGTTTGGTTTTAGGGTGTTCTCTTTATCTAGGCAGTGTTATAAGTACTGTAATTATCAGCACTTACATCACTGAAAGCTGAATTGATGACTGTAATGGGGTTCCTAATCCTTAAAAATACCTGTCTGACTAACATTAATCTGTGTTTCTATGAATTTGGACACATTGGGACTCTGTCTTAAAACCTTCACCTTGTAAGGGGTTCCCTAAGTACATTACCTTCGCAAGATGGTCTCCCATTCCCATCGGGACCTCGCGCTCCTTTTCGTTGTCGGTTTTATTACCCAACAAAAGAACAGGCACATTCTCCCCACTTGCCTCCTGCAGAATAAACAGCAAATATCAACTGAGGCATTGAATTCAAAAGATCACAGACTAAGAGGATAAAAGCTAACAAATGTCACAATATAACAAGACATTTAAGACTTCACACAAACCAGGTACATGCCACTTTGCTTACAAACATCAGGAACTGAAGTTGGATAAAAGATATGAAAAAGACAGAATGCTAAGGTTACACTAACTAGGGATTTTTTTTAATAGCAGCACAGAAGCTCATTAGACTGTATTAAAATGGGAGAGAGAAAACCACCATGCTACACAGGCTCAGATATTATGTGTTTATAGCCACTGCTTTTCTAATTACATGGCCAGGAAAAATAATGGCAACACCTGGGTACTATTATGCCAAATGAATTACATGAAATAGTGGAGAAATACACAGAATAGGTGCCCAAAAATACACAGAATAGACAGAAATCAAAATTCATTCTGAAAAGTGTTATAATTATCACAGCGAGTGCTTTCATTAGGTGAACTGAATGCTACAGCAGTAAATGGACTTGGCTGTATGTCCAAATTAGCAACAGTTTGCAGCAAACAAAAATTAGTTAGTAAAGAAGAGTGAACTATTACAGCTTGGAAAAAAGTTTTGACCACAACATTCCATTTTTCTGAATCAAATTCTGCAATGCTCCTCTAGCTTTTACCATACTGAATTAAAACATGCCAATGCTTTATTAAGATCATATAATTAGCAAGGGCCTGTTCTTCCCAAATGCATGCTAATATTACTTCAATAAGGCTACTCATATCTGGAATAACTATGACTGTTTGGAGGCATTTAAATGACTGAGTCCTAATCTGAACTCCCAAAGCCATCTCTTGGCTATTATGGAAAACAGTGTGTTACACTAGAGCATGTGCCAAATAAAATCAGACTAAATGATCTTCACATATCAATTTGTCCCTTACTCTTCCAGTGAGCAAACAGGAAGTCACACTTTGTTCTTGCTACAAGTCAGCTCTTTGTGGCAGCTGCCTCAGTTTTATTTTTACTCTTTGTTCTGGCCACAAGCAAATTCCATTGCTTACACTCATAATATGTTTTAATTTTTAATTAAGTGATATCACTCAGTGGCATGGGCTATGATTTTCTTTTCAAGTGGTTGAAGGATGATCCCCAGGACACTGAACTGTCTTTCACGAGGCAGTTTCATAGCACTGATGTAGATTACATAGTTCTAAGTTTACAGCTTATGCTCACAATATAGTCTATTTTCCACGAGCTACACACTTGGTTATCAAACTGCTAATGATCATCAGTGATCACCATCACTGAACCAAAACACCTCTCAGTGCTAGCAGTGATCAGTGGGGGTCATCAGCTCCTTTCATGAGAAATCACAGAACTCCATGCTGTGATTTTCCCACCACTCATTGGAAGTCCTTAAAACCCTGGAACTACAATTTTTTTTCATAGAAACAGATATCAAAACCAACTTCACCTTCAACAGTGCAGATCAAACTCACTAGAAAAAATATAATTGTGACAACACAAGAAACATGCTGCTCCCTCTTTTACCCTGCTAACAGCCCTTGTTCAGAAGAAGGTAGAGAATGACACAAGGGCTTAGATTTAAAGTTATGTCAAGTTACCTCAATGCTTATCAGCCACTGCTTGACAGCTGTGAATGTGTCTTTTGCTGTTATGTCATACATCACAATGACACCATCAGCTTTTCTGAAAAACTGCTTGGTAATGCTTCGGTACCTACAAGTAAGAATGTGGTTACAGCTCTCTTCAACAGAAGCAACAATCTGACAAGTTAAAATTTATAGTAATTCCTCCATGCAAAGGTAAATAAATTATTTGGGGAAAAAAAAAAAGGGAAAACAAAAACCAAATGAAAAATAAATAAAAGTAATTTTTTAAAAGGAAGTGTTTGGAAAAGTTCCCCCTGCCTTCTTTAATTGATTCTGGGTTAGACTGGATAATTAGTTGCATATCTCACCTTCTCCCACCTCTTTCATTTTAAGCTTGGAGCAGAAATTTCTCCCTCACTAAGTGCTCTTCTAAAGCTAGCTAGGTTTTTGGAGACCTTTTTTCCAAGGTTCCTGTAGAAAACGTAGATTGTCATTATCATCCTTGCTTTTAGTAATAGAAAATTACACAACAGGTGAGGAGATGGGGAAGGAAATTACCACTGAATGCTTACAAAAATCTGGTGTTCTACTACAATGCTATTGTTTTGGTAAAAGAAATAAACACCTTTTTTTATCTATTAAGGCATTTTCTTCTATAGAAATAATTCTAGGTGCATTTTAAAATCAGTCTTGCTCCTAAGGAAATAGTGTGGTACTAAACTTCGCAGAGCTTAATTAAGTCTTTTTTACAGACTGTCACTTTTTCAGTGGACTTAGCAGCAAATCAGCACATTAGTGCTGCAAGGGAATGAGCTAAACTGGGAATCCACTGGCTCTATTAGGAATCCTCCTATATTTGTTCCTCTCCAGGAAGCAGGATTAGGTCCATGCTTAGTAACCTTCAAACAGATGATTCAAGGAAGTGAAACTTTAAAATGCATACAGGTTTTGACGGGCATGGTGTTCAGTTTCATCATACTGTCTGTATTTCAAGCAATGAGTTTTGTCACTTTCATCCCTCCAGTTCCCTCCTCCATCCCAGTGGATGGGGCAGTGAGGGAGCAGCTACACAGCTTGGCTGACTACCAGGGTTGAACCACAAGAGAACCTTTCTCACCGTTCCTGGCCAGCGGTGTCCCAGAGCTGCAGCGCTACCTGGGTGTGATCTACTGCGACAGTTCTCACGTTGTAATCCACACCTGCAACAGAAATGCAACGAAAGTTGTCTCTTTACAGGCTGTTTGATCTCTGAAAACTGGATCCAGAAAATAGCAAAACTTCCAGAAAAGTAAAAAGATAGGCACTACATTAAAAATTATGCCCATAGTCTCCAGCCATCAGAGGCCAAGAGCTTTCATTTGCTTGGAAGTTCTCCAACAATAAAATACTGAATGGTAATAGAATAGTTCAATTTTGTAAAATATGCAAGATAAGTCACTTTCCAAATCACAGAACATGAGTCAATGGTCCATTTGACAGTCCACAGCAGTCCAAGCCATTTAGCCTGGAATTCACTGTATAACATCAGCTGCATGAAATGTGTTAGTTTAGTCTGAGCTAACCACATAGGTGCCTTCTACAGTTAGTGGAGAAACACAAGGCATGGCACAGGGAACAGTGGAACCTAAGATAAATGCTGAAGATAGATGGACTGAACATGTGGAGAACCTCTTCCCCTATTTATAACATAGAAGATGAGCTCACTTCACTTAGGTTAGTCGAGATAAAAATTCATTTATTTAAACTTTTAAATTAATTGTCTCCCGACTCCTCTAACCTGTGAAGATGTAAGTATTTTCTGGATATTTGTAACAATAATTAGAGTCTTAAATGTAGAGATGTCTCTACATCCTCCTAATAACAACCTGCATTTTTTTGTATCACACTGAAGTGCATCATAAAATCACACGATCATTGAATAATTCAGGTTAGAAGGGATCTCAGTAGGTCAGCAACAATATCTTTGGGGCCATTTTCCACAACAATGGGATTTTTGCCAGTGGCATCAATGGAGCAGCATCCATGCCTGCATTCCTTCAATAGGAGATTAAAAAATCTGGATGGAGGCTATATCCATTGCTTACACCTCAAGGGAAGAAATTTGAACTATTCTGTAGAAATTCATTGAGAACACTCCTCTCCATATTATTCACTTGACTTTTCCACGGTCTGTACCTTGTCAGCCATAGCCCGTACGTGTGAAATTCATTGACGTGAACACTAAATCAAAGCTATGACAAATGCTGTTTTCTTTGCAAGAACCATGGATAACCACCCAAAAGATGAAAAAGTTCAGAGGTTATTTTCCTCTGGAAAATTGCACACACCATGTAAGACCTCAGAGTGTAGAGAAGTGTATCGGCCAATTACAGGACAACATGGACAGGAGACAGCATTTAGGTCTATAGAATATATATGAATAGGCAACTACATATAGGTGTCTAAACTCCCATTCCATTAAATGAAGATACAGGAAATGAAAAACTAGGGCATTACTAAGCTCACCTTGAAGTAGGTAAGTTTTATTTCATATATGCTGCAGAATAAGTAAGGTCTAAATATAGGCTAAGCATAAAGAATCTGGTCATTTAACCCAGCTGCACTGCAATAACCTATGCTTCAGTTTTTGTGCCTTGATTTTGTGTCTGAGTTCTGAAAGCTTGGTCTACAACTTCAGGCAAGGTAAGAACAAAGTAGGCTTCGAAAACTTTGGCTTTGAAAACACTGGTCTGACATATTTTTTTGGTGATTAGTAGAATGCAAAATCTTCAAATAGGTGATTCAGACATTCTACGCTCTCTTTAAAACAAAATCAAATTACTTAGAGGTAAAGAGACAAGGTATGAAGGTGGAATGCTTAGTGAAGTGCAATCCAGAGGACAGGATATCTGTTTCAGAACTGCGAGACCTACAAGGAAGTTCTAGCTCCACAGAAATCAGTAGGATTTTTCTGATTTATTTCAGTGCTGCCAGGATTTCAATACAGAATCTACTCTGAAACCTCTCCATCAATTATGTGCTTCCCAGTTTAGGAGAACTCACTTTGCATGTCCTACTTTTACTACATCTGTATGCTTCTGTTTTATAATACAGGGCCTGATCTCAGTAGAAACTGTTAAGTACTGTCAGGAAAAAAAAAAAATAGTTATATTGTTTCTTAAACTTACCTACAGTAGCAGCTGTGCCTGGGAAAAAACGATCTTCACAAAATCTTCTTAAGAATGAAGTCTTTCCAACACTCGAATTGCCAACAAAAATGATCTTGAATAAGCGCTCTGGGACAGAGTTTATTCTCTCCTCCTTTAAGTAAGAGCAAAAATTAGCCTCCAACTGTTCTATAAATCCTGTTGCCTCTCCAGTTTAAGGCTGATATGGGGAAAACAATAGATTTTATCCTATCATTTTCTTCCTTACTCATGAAGCAATATTCTGTTTCTTAAAATAACTCAGCATTTCAGATGTTTGCCATGCATCATTCCAGATTATCTGAAGTGCAGTGACTTGCACTGAGCTCTGGAATTATACCGAATATGAACCTTTACATGAAACTGCCAAAATAAAACAGCTTATGTTCATGGCCACAAATCAAAATTTATAAAGCTTCACACAGCTCTGCTCAGTAGATTCATCCTATACCAATGCCACAGAGGAAGCAGCACATCTCCATCTAGATAACAGAAGCAAAGTCATAATTTTTTGGCTTATGCCACCAGATTCTTCTCTTTGCTACTACCATAGAGCCAAGAACTTCCATCCAATTACCACATTTCTACATCTGTTTAACATTACAGGCAGAAGCATGGAGGAAAGACACAGACAAAGAATTAGACCAGTTAATCAGGCTGTAAACATTCAGCTATGTTTCTGTCATTTCACTTTTTAAGCAGAAGGAAAAACAATTTGTTCTGCTTATCCAGGTCCTGTTTACTGCAGGCTAAGCTAAGTGGATGCTGGAGAGAATATTTATATCCTCTGTCAAGTAGGTCATCATTCTTTTGTACGTAGATCAGGAGTTGCTTAGGGAAGCACTCTGTAGCACCAGCTGGTTTGCAGCCCTAGCTGGTCTCTTCTATTTTGTGCAAAGGTGAAGGGAGATAGAAAGTTTGTTGTAATGCTGCAGAAGGGTAGCAAGATCATGGATGGTCCTGACATTAGTTTGTTGAGATGTGGGTTGCAAGGAGGGAAAGGAGGGAAAGGGAGATGAGGGAGGGAAAGGCCCTCTGCCAGTCATTTGATGTGCAGAATCCATGAAACTGCTGCCTTCATGAAGACATCAGAACCAAATTTACTGCCCGACAGTCCTTTGAATGAGACATTGAAGTCTACACTTGGAAGTCTTTTCTACAAATATACAGAAGTCCTAGAGAAAGAAGAAGAAATAGAGAGCTGCTCTTGATGGGGAAAAAACCCACACAACAAAGCCTCGAGCGCCTGTCTTCCTGTGAAAAAGAAAATTCACTGCTGTAAATTTTGAGGACAAAAATACATGTCTCTTTCATGAGCTGGGCTTATAGCCCATCACAGTTACAGAGAGGTTTCTTATTCTCCTTTTCTATTAAAATCCCAAACCCCACGGCAACTATAGGCTACTAGTAGTACCCATACATTTAAACAAAGCACATTCTCAAGTGCTCTGGGAAATAAAACAAGCTAACATACAATCATCAGCATGGCAGTATTATCACAGTGCTTCTGAGAACCATAGCTAAATATATGGACTACATGACCTGAAATACTTTGTCCCTGGTGGTCAAACACTCCAGTAGCACTAAGACTCAAAGACCCCAGAGGTCTTCAGCTCAACTTCTAACACAATAAGAAGCTGTTTGTCACTGAGATGTATCAAGTCCACTTATGGAAATAACCTTAAAAATCAAAGTTGATTATAAATCTGCATGTGAACACTATGCTAAGGGATAAGCTACTCCATAGTCTGCTTCAACAAAGTGCTGATGGGAAAATGGAATAGCAGTAGGATGTAAATTTATTTTAGTTTACAATGCAGTCTGAAAAAGTCTTCCCTAGATGTGTCTTTTGAGTGGTCTTTATATAAACAGTAGCCAGGTAAAGTAACACATCTAGCTTTTGTACAATTTAACACAAATGTGGGAGATTACAGGTATAAACATAGTGGTTCATATTCCATATTGAAAGATCAGAGGGGAGGGGAAGTGAATCTCATTGAGAAGTTTTGGACAGAAAATCTTGCTTTAATTTCCATTATGGTTCCTTCAGGGGCTTTCCGAATGATATTTCTGGTAATGTTAACTGCACCTTCATCTTCATAGCCACTCAGAAAAATGCTCTACCTAATTATCAACTCCCAGATAAAACAGTTGCTTGGCCTCATGCACTGCTGCCACCGATGGTTCTACTCACTTGTAAGATGCAGTAGGTCATACAGGATTAGCAGCTGAACTACTGTGAATATATGGTTATTAGGAAGGCTGAATGCCAGCAGCTAGGAGCCTGAGTTCCATACAGCAAGCAATAAGATCATGGAATGCAGTAATACAAAGCCTTGGCAGACTAGTTATAACAAGAAACAAGGTCTAGTTCCTATCCAGCTGAGAGGATGTGCTTTCAAGGGGCATGCCTGCTGAAACAGAGCAAGCAGGACAGGTTTGTCCTAGCTGGATAGGATGAGTTACCTGGCTTTTGTCATCCTAAAGTCCAGTGATGCCATGCTTTGAAAATGTGATACAAAGTAAGTCATACAGCAAGCAAAAAGCATGCACTGAATTAAATAATTTCAAAATATGAAGCTCTGTTCTGTACCCTCGACATTTTATTAAAAGGTACCACTTAGAAATTATTATGTAACCATGGCATAATTCTATCATAATTTTTAAGATATGCCTGCTTCTTCTAAAAGAACCATATAATTATGACCAAGCAAACCAATTTTTCCTGTACTTTAATCTTTTTAATATGTGCTTCAAGAATCTAAAAATGAGTAATACTTAACAATTATTCTAAAATTAGAAAACAAGCACAGCTAGCTCTGAAGCAATAGCAGTGCAAAAAGAACTTTAGACTCCACAGAAATGTACCTTCCAGCATATTGTTTTAAGGATTATTACTGAATGGTGAATTCATTGCTAACATGCTTATACAAGCTAGAGCTGAAAAAAAATAGGATTTCAATTTGCTAAATAAAAGTAACTCCAAAAATAATTAAAAAGTAATGATATTCCTCTCATTGTTTCTCAGATAATGTAACAGCTACCAAAGCTGACTCAAAAGAATCAGAATATGGGAAATATCACTTCGTGGCAAAAAAAAACCCAACCGACAACCAATTTTTTAAAAAAAGGACTTGCTTCTTTTTTAAGACAATTTCTACCTTCCAGTGGATCTTCTTGTATCATCTGTTACAAGGCTTAACTTCGCTTTCCCTAAACAGTCCTTCAAATGTAAGTCTATGCACACATTGTCTGCAGTTACCACTCCTTTAGGTTGAGTTTGCCTTCTTCACACCTTCAGCACTTGTCTGCAGTACATTTTCATCCCCCACTTCATGCAATGGCTTAATTTGTCATGTTTCAACTTAGAAAACGAAATAATTTTAGATTCTAGGAATAACACATTAACCTTTGACACCACTTCATGGCATCCAAAGTCCTTCAGAATAGAACAGAATAGCCTGACCACTTCAGGAATGACCAAAAGTTAAAGCACATTATGAAGGGCATTATCAAAAAGCCTCTTAAACATTGACAGACTTGTGGCATGGACCACCTCCCTAGGAAGCCTCACCACCCTCTCAGTAAAGAAATGCTTCCTAATGTCAAGTCTGAACCTCCTCTGAGGCAGCTTTGAACTATTCCCACACATACCGTCACTGGATCCCAGGGAGAAGGGATCAGCACCTCCTTCTCCCCCTCCCCTCCTCAGGAAGCTGCAGAGGAGCAAGGGAGTTGTCCCTCAGCCTGTTTTTCCAAACAGGACAAACCCAGAGCCCTCAGCCACTCCTCAGAGGACACACTTTCCAGCCTTTCCATCAGCTTTGTTTCCCTGCTCTGGATGCATTCAAGGACCTTCACATTCTCCTTAAATCACAGGGCCCAGAATTTTACACTTAAGGTGAGGTCTCCTTTGTCCTCTTACATTTGGCAGTGTTTCCTTCCCTACAGGCTGCTCTCTAGAAGATGATGACGAGTGTTCCATTGAGTGCTCTCTGGTTTCGTTATTCATTTGTGTCTCAGAAGTATTTTCGTCTTCTCCAGTCCATCTGCTCAGCTGCTTATCAACCAGCCTGTCAAGAAGCTGGGGTAGGTGATCTTCTTCAATTGATATTATTCTCTGGAGATGTGATGTTTTAGGCATTCCTCCAGTGACTCCACTATCAGGCTCTTCAGAGAGAACTCCATTCAGTCCAGCAGAATTCCTTCTCTTTGAGTTACTGAAAATATCATCTTCTTCAAATGAATGGCTAAGCAGAGAAAAAAGAAGGTACATCACAAAAATATAATGGACCTGCTATTTTATTCTGAATTTAACCTGAAGAACTGAATTTAATCTCCAGTGTTTTTGACTAGTCACAGCAGGCAGAGTCATTCCAATGTCGGCTGAAAAGTCAGCTCATCATACCATGTGTATATATATAGCGTGCTTGAGAATTATAAGCATCATGGGGAAAGCCAATAACTTACAGGAGAAACCTGAACCAGAATGGAAAACATTAGATTAACCTCAATTCTAACCTCATAGAAGAGATAAAGTCAATTTCTCTACTGTGATTTTCTCCTTTCCCACCTCCCACTCCCATTCTGGAGGAATAAAAGAGCCCCCCAACCCAGATCCTTTCTGTGTGCAATCTAATTCTCTCTTTAGTAGATAGGAAGGACATGGGTTTGTTTGATATGGATAAAAAAGTCCAAGTGGATATTCAACATTGTACCACATTAATGTAGGGCCATGGGCAAGTTTTTGTGTCTCCCAGCGTATACTCATCCACAGTAAGGAAATTCTCTTGCCTTTGCAGACAGTACACTTGTTTCATGTGAAAATTTGGCTCTTCATTTTCAAATTTCTTAATGAGCACAGTAATCTTATAGTGACAGACACTTTAGAAATACACTCTTTGAAAAGTTCAAAAGTATCAGAAAAGAAGCATTCCACATCTTCTTTCTATAAGCCTCATTATACTCAAACAGAGAACACTTGAAAAGAAGTTCTTACCTGTTAGGCAGCATCTTGCCCTCTATGTATTTCCCAATGATAGACCCTGATCTTTGCTTCCAGCTGGCTTTTGGAACAGTTGTTTTGCATTTCTGCAGAAATACAGAATACTTCTTACTGATTTACTTCTGCTGTCCATTATGGTTAACTACCCTCATGCCTAATACTTAAATAATGCAATGCAAATGAAAGAAAAAAATGTAGGAAAAATCCTAGAGGTATAAATGCTTCAGAATTCCCATTGTTAAACAATCAGAACAGGGAACTCCAGATACTGCAAAAATGAATCTGCTTTGTCAATAAAACAGCACAATGTCATGGAAAAAAAGTAAATGGATATATATATTTTTACAGCAGCTTTTTGTCGGACTAAGCAAATATAAACTAAGTGGCCTTAGTCTCCTTACACCAGGGTACTTCTAGAACATCTTATAGGACCATTCTTTGCTGCTGCTTAAAAAGTTAACAGGATCTGCTTTTACCCCAGTCTGAAGAGGTATTCAGGGACTGATTTGGGTACTCAGTTATTGTACTGTTGTATAAACGTTTCAGGATAAATTACCTATGCTTGACTGAGTGAATTAATGCAATTTAATTGTTCGATTTTTAGGTTATTTAATCCTTTCATGATTGCATCCTTAGTTTCTTCTAAAATACATTCATGTCTCCTCAGATAGCTCCCACTTTATAATTCTAAACATGCAGCTCTTAAAATTGTTCAGCAAATTAACAAAATCTTATTTTCAAGTGAGAGAAGAAAAGACAGTACAAATTAAGACCAGGGCAAGATTTAAGTGTCACAAAAGTCCATCTCCTGCACAGCCTTCTGTTCCCCTTCTTTTGAAGCTGTTCTCCTATGTGTCTGCTCAACACTGGATTTGAAAATAATGGTTGGTTACCTGTAAAAATATGTCACGTTCATCCTTGAGATGTTTGTTCCTTTCTCTGCAAAGAGAACACAAACAAAAGAAACACTGAAGCCAAGTATTTAGAACTGCTGAGTTTTCTACCCCACACTAACAAAGAGACTGGACAGTTGGCAGCGTAAAACTTTCATCATCCTTTATTTATATTCTCACCTCAGCCAGTTCCATATCTGGGCTATTGATTCTCCAGCAGGACTATGCTGATTAAAGCCAGATGGAATCTGGATTTCTTTCTGTATTTCATCTAAACAAATGCCTTAACACATAGAAATTAGTTGTGGTCAATATGCCTTCACCTACTATAAATTAGAATGCTTAATGATTTTCACACTAAATATGATCTCTTAATGTGGAGAGGGTGCAATGAACACCATCTCTTGTTCATCTGGTGACAGCTGTGAAGGCCAGTTATGTCCCTCTGAGGGCTACAGTTGTGGCTGCCATGGAAAAGTCAGCCTAGGAAAACATCCATCTTCCATCCTTTGTGCAGAAATAATGAAATTGTCAAGAAACACAAACTCCAGGCAATCAGCAAGCTCTGATCAGATCTGACAACAAACCTGCTTAGTACATCATCTATTGTCTCCATCTCTTGCTGGCCTGGCCACAGGAGAGACTGAGCAGCCAGGTTGAACAGAAACAAACTCTGTTGTCAGATGTTTCTATCTACGCCCCCAAAACTTGCAGCAGGCAAGATCCCAGAGTGGCCTATGGAAAACACACACTGCAAAGTAAGAGCCTTTCCTCAAGCCTGCAGAATTTTAGGTAATTTTAAAAGGAGGCCTCCTGAAGGAAATGCAGTCAGTGAAGGCCTATGGGCAGGTGAAACCTACAGCCCATGCTGACTGACCACTGAGCTAACAAAACCCAGTACTGCTGAACATTACAAAGAGGACTACAGTTGTCTGAACACAGCTCCAAACTTCAAAGTCTATCTAATAAAGGAGTGTTATTTAAAATAAATACATTTTGGTATCATTTCACAAATATTTTGGGGAAAGAATCTTCATTTTGGCTCAACTCCCAGCACTTGAGAAGCAACAGAGCCTTCCAGCAAGCTCCTGCAGCCAGGCTTCTACTGCAGAACCAGCTTAGAACTGTTCACTGCTCTTCTATTTTACATTTGACTTTCGGAAAGGACACTGTCCTACAACACTGAATTGTCAAAATGAAGCGTATTTTTCAGGTGTGCTGCCTTCTACTCTATGCAAGAACAGAGCATACAAAAGTCTTTTGTAACCATTTTTACTATTTTTTTGTCATTATCCTGTGGCAGGTTGACCTTGGCTGGCTGCCAGCTGCACCCCCAGCCACTTTCTCACTCTCCTTTCTCAACACAACAAGGGAAGATAATAACATGGAAAAGCTTGTGGGCCAAGATAAAGACAAGATTACTTACCAACTACCCATTACAGACAAAACAGATTCAATTGTAGGATTATGAGAAACAGAGACAAAACTAAAATCACCTTCTCCACAATCCCCTTTCTTCTCAGGCTCAATTTCACTCCTACACCCTCAGCTCTTCTACCTCCTTACCAATCCTGAGTGGCACAAGGGGGTGGGGAATAGTGGGGTTTGTGGTCAGTCCATAACAGCTTCTCTCTGTGGCTTCTTCCTCTTCACACTGTTTTCTTGCTCCGGTGTGGGTTCCCTCACACAGGTTACAGTCCTTCACAAACTCCAGCACAGATCCTTTCCATGGGGCACAGTCCTTCAGGAATGGAGTGCTCCAGCATGGGTTGCCCATGGGCCGCAGCTCCTGCTGGAAAACCTTCCCCTGCATGGGCTCCTCTCCGTGGACCAAGCTCCTGCCAGGAGCCTGCTCTTGTGTGGACTCTGCACAGACTACAAGAGACTCTGCTCCAGCGGTGCCTGGAGCACCTTCTACCCCTCCTTCTTCACTGATCTTGGTGTCTGAAGGGCTTTCTCACACGTTTTTTCTCACTCCTCTCTCACAACTGCTGTGCTGTTTTCCACCCTTTCTTACTGGGGCTTTCCCAGAAGCACATCGTGGCTGTGGGGCTCCACTGTGCCCTGTGCTGTGTCCACTGCCACAGGGCAGCCCTGGCTTCTCTCTGGCACAGAGGCTGCCCTGGTGGCACTCCACTGGCAACACCTGGACACCTACACTCACTACATCTCCCAACATAATTTCATGCTTTAATGGACCTCTTTAGAATTGTATAAGAAGTTCTTGAATGGAAGATCTACATTACCTTAAAAAATCCAGCTGCTTCAAAAGTCCTGACTTCTCTCTCTGTAAGGTTTCTGTCACCCGGTACACCTCCCTGCAATAAAAAAAAAATAAAAGAAAATTGTTCTAACCATGGTAAGAACACTGCTAAAATGCTTCCCCCTAGGGGTATCTACATTTGAGACCTCAGCTTCTTCAAACCTGTAGATTCTATTCTGCAGGAATAGAAGAAATTTATTCAGTTTATTCAGTATAAGGCCCACAGTAGCATGGCAGTATGAGTTAGCAGAGGAAGGAGTAGAGGTTCTTTTTTATAAAAATACAGCTTTTTAATTTCTTCATCCAGAGAGCTTAATATATGTTGATACTGGCACTTTGAGCATTCAGAAAAGATACACTGCTGAAACACTTCTCACTCATGGCCACTAAAAAACAGGTGACATTTTATCCAAAATTAGAGCTTATCTTGCTGCTGGGAACCATATGTCAGGCTCACACATGTCTACAATCCCTACAATTTCTTTCCAATTCATGACACTTATGAAGCCATTTTAACACCATTTACTTTGATTTAACACAATTTGGTGTTCGGCCTTAAATGATTTTTTTTTGCCTTTCAGTGAAGCCTCAAGTTCTTCCTGTGCACTGTCTGAACATTACACCTGCTTCAACAGCTCAAGTCCTACCAGACTGACACAGATGTTTAAAGCAACACTGCAGGTGCAGTTGAGTAGGGCTGAGCTCTAATTCCATAAAACACTATTGAATCCAAAGTGCTTTGTAAATGCAGTAGTATTATTCAGCAGTCTGACCACTGGACAGATTTCCTCTGTAGCTTTTAAATCAGATCATTCCAGTCTTTGCTCTGGATCTGAAAAGAGAGGCCTCAAAGAGGAAACAAACCACCTTGAGGAGGAATATTTCTACTGTCTACTTCCAAAACACACATCAAACATGAAAACCTAAAAATTCTAGTCACAGTGGCCATTCTTTAACACTAATTTATCAACAAAGTTCATTATTCATACCCTCAAGAAAAATTAAACAAGTAATAACGAAGTAGAGCTTGGCACAAAGCTTAAGAGAAAAAGAATGTGACATTTGAACTAATGTTCTGCTCTATCCTGAAATACGTCAAACAACAACAGTTCTGAATTATGTAGTTCATAGCTGCAATGGCTAGGTACATCTGTCATTCATGTGACATTCATATCCATTGGCAAGGAGAGGGTTTTACAGATCCCTGAGCATTTCTTTTAAAATGGACTTCAATGAACATTTCTGCCAATTACAGCTCCAGGGTAATGATTCTTCTGCTTTATGCAGAAGGCTGGAGCAAGACAGGTAGCTGGATCTGTCAGAGGTAATTTTTATCCCTCAAAATATGAACCGTAAATATTTCTTTTTGATTTTTTTTTTTTTTTTTGTAATTCAGAGTCAGAATCTGAAATCCACAACATTTGAACTGGAAACCCCAAAATTATGGTTCTGAATTGCCATAAGGCCTTGTGGGAATAGTGATAAGCTTATCTTGCTGGCCTTACTAGGCTTACTTTTGATGAAGAAAAAAAGAAGATCCTAGGCATCTCACAGTCAAGAGTGCATTCTGAGAAGCAAGTTTCAGATAGACTCAGCTTTGAGGAAGATGGAGCATCATGTGCCACAACTGTAAGGCATTTCCATAAGGAATTCCATTGGTATTTCAAAACTAAGACATGACATGGATTTTTAATTCCAAATACCCTCAACAAATGGCAGCAGGGAGAACACTGACAATTTGAACACGTAGCAAAAGATTCCATAGAAGCCAGATATGCTACAGAAAACATGCTGAATTACCTGAGGGAAAGCAGCTAGAACTGCACTTGGCTTTGCAGATGGTTTCTGCTTATGACACGAGCTTAAATCACAGCACTGAATACCCTGGGGAGGCTCACAGGCACGCTAAGCAAGTGCCCCACAACTGCTGCACCTGGAGACTTACATTTCCTTCTCCTCACTGAGCCTTGATGCCTCCTCCTGAAGCACCTGTAGCTGTTGTTGAGCCAGGCTTAGTTCATGGGATGTTCTCTCCAGGTCTCTCAGCAGCTCCTGGTTAGTCAGCTTCAGCTTGGTGTTCTCTACTTTGGTTTCTTCTTTGCCACTGAGGAGTTCTGTACACTGATGCTCTAACTGGGGTGGAAGAAAAGAGAACAGAAAGCATTAAAACTAACTGAGGCATCTTGGTTTTGAGGCTTTCAATTTGGGTCTTAGAGGTTAGCTGAGTAGGGAGCTATTTCTATCAAAGCCAAAAAATTATTAAAACACATATGGTGCTCTTCCACTGTTCTTTGTACAGACGTAATTATGTTACACAAAAACAAAGCCATACTACTCTATGACTGAATTTTATCCAGTTCAAAACCACACCAGTACAAACCATAAAAAAGGTGCTACTGAGCAGATTAGCAGCATTAAGTTGATATTCACAACTGCTATTTTAGACTATTTTCCACAAAGATCAGGCCTACACAGAGTGATTCAGAGTTCTACCTAAAAACTGTTAGATTTAAATCTGATAGCTGATAAACCTTTCCATCCCCAGTAATATGAACAAGCAGTAACCTTTTTGCCACCTCAGACAGACCTGCCAAGAAGTGTGAATTAGAGCCTTTTTATCCAGTTTTATATTCACTCTCCAAAGTACATCAAAGGAAAGATACACCTTCCCTGTGAAACAGGTAACAGCAGATGTTAGTGGTTTCTGGTACATAAAGAAGTTCTATCTGCTTCTCCCTGGCCAACTGAGCAAATTTAAACAGAGCAAAACTTCACATTAGGAAAGGCATTGATGACCTTAAAATATAAAAGCTTTATTTTTTACTTCTTTTTTTCTGTATTCATTTTAAGGGATGTAAAACATCCTAGGAGAATTACAGTTATACCATTTCAATCTTCTGGATCTGAGACATAATGTTAGAACTCTCATTTTGCCCATCAGAACAAGCAGAGCTCACCCAACCAAAACCTGTCTTCACCCAGCTCTTCCAGTCAGTTCCTACCCTAGAACACTGCTATTGTTCTAGTCTTGGTTTTGAACAAGGCCCAGGTTAAAAACAAAAGCAGAAAATACTTTCTAGCCAGGATTGTGAGAAGTCAGGAACAAGTGTGGAGTGGGAGCACTTAATCTCAGCAGCAGCAGCAGCAGCTTAGTGTCTTTGCTGAACTGCAGCCTCAGCAGGCTCACATTTCACATGGAACACTGGCTGGGCATCAGATTACTGCTGAACAAGGTTGGTTTATGTGGATAGATTACATCAGTTCCTGAATATTGCTTCCACTCCTTGACAGAATGACGTTCTTCATTCTAAGTAAAAGATCAGATGCTTCAGGTACTGAAGACAAGACTTATCCAGAGGAGTGGCTTTGGGAGAAGCAAAAAGTGACCACTCAAAGATGAACTTTCAAAAATCTTAGGAGCAACAAACTGCATACAGAAATCCCACTTACAGAATAGTATGGCCATCCGAAAGCTTACACAGAGACTGTTCAGGAAACGTAACTGCAACAGTAGCCAACACCAGCTCCCAGAATCATCTATACTGATGTTAGAAGTACTTGCTATAAATCCTGGAGCTCACTCTTGTCAGAAAAACTGTAACATAACATCTAAATCCCAGAACATAACGAGAGAAGAAAGGGTTGTTTCCCAGCAATTCAGATCTCCCTTCTTCTGCTGTACCCATACAATCCTTTGAGAAATGCCAAACAACACCTTTAAAGCATTCATTTAAAAAACTCCCAATACACAGAAATAGCTCATTAGGTGAATGCTCAGCTGGTATTAGAATGGCATAGATCCTATAGCTTCTGGCTGCTTATTGGAGCTGAATATTGGCTCCTATGCTCATCTGGTAGATGGAAACTGATGGGAAAAAGACTCATGGCCCATAGACATGTTTAAAAAAATCTAAGTAGCAGAGAGATTTAAACCATTACCACAGGTCAAGCACAGACACAGTAACTGATGGTACATATTCTCTTTTTTTGACAAAAATGAGAGGAAACCAAGTTTAAGTTAAGTAAATAACTGGGATTATTCAATGCAAATGAGCTGTTACTGAGAACCACACACATTGAGCACTCTCCATGCAACCCCTTGTTCTTAGCTCAGCATGCTTTCTGTAGTTTTTATCATTTTTTTTTCCCTATTTATTTCAGTTGCACATGAAAGATGAAATATTTACACAGTGCCATGAGGCAGTTATAAGCACTTGAGTACTACTGATCCATGTTCTTATGCATCTCATTCCCAATCCCAAGATCATGTTCTTCAGTGGCTGTCATCAGTACAGAATGCAGCGTTTTATGTGAGAAGTCCAGTAACTCCCCCCCATTTCACCTGGTCCACACCTACTTTCTTCCCCTCACATAAGAGTCTGTGCCCTAGAAGTTGTGCTGGATATCCTCTGTCCCCAGTGCCTCCTCCTGAGACATTCCATCTCACATCCCTTGAGGAACAAGGGAAAACCTCGTGCATTATCTAATGCAGAGCATTATACAGAGCAAGCTGACAATTCGAGATCATGGCAGCCAGCAAAAGGGCCTAAACAATGGAATCTTGGCCAGTCAACATGGAATCAGACCCACATTTCAGACATGCCAGCCAGACAACCCTCATAAGGAAGAATCCCTCTGGCTGTGTCAGCAAAACAACGCTGAGCTCATCTGGTTTAAAAGCTCCCTTTCACATTTTTGTTAATAATTTCCAACACAGAAATAATAACATTGTACTTTATATTTTCAAAAAAGACTTATTAATGAAGTTTGGAAAAAAGCATTTGTGTGCCTCTCAAGAGGTTCTCTCATACAATCAAGCATAGAAGTTGTAATTAAATCAAGCTACCTTACTGTCTGCAAGAAGAGATTTAATTATTAAAGTATATTTCCATACCAGAGGAGGAGGCAAAAGTGAAAGAGATCTCTGGGTAAGGCAAACATTAGACACCACACACAGATATCTCAGTGAATGAAAAGCAATATCAGAAAATGAGTGGGGCCATGGCATTACAAAAACAGATCTGAGTAAAGATGAGAGTCACGTTCAGAGATGATCATTAGAAATTAGAAAAATATATGTAGAAAACAGTGCCTCTAACTACACTGAGTAAAACACTCAAATAAATAGGCTAGGTTGCTATACCAGAAAGAAAAACCATCAAATACTGCATATCAGATTAGCAATAGCCAATCAGTTAGGTGAACGACAAAAGTTTCAGTTGTCATCAATCATCTGAATGAAATTATGTCACTCATCCCACCATTAGAAATAGTGAATTCCATTAGCCCAACACAGCTTCCTTTCCATAAAACTAAAATGGGATAGTTCAATCTTTATGGTGTATGGAGATCCTATCTTTCAAAAGCACCCTTGTGATTCATGTAAATTCATAACGGAGAGGGGAAATGACAAATGCTAGAAATTACAAATAAAATAAAAACCACAGTAATACTATTAATAATAAGCAATGTAGAAAATAGAAATGGAAAACATAAAATCAGATAAAAAAATAATACTAACAAAAATAGCACAGACATTGATTTATGTTCTCCAAGATAGGCAATAGTAGACAATGGCAATGTAGACAACAATTGTAAGGTAAGACTTCCTGGTATTGTTGCCTATATTGATTAATTATACCAGGCTTAAAATTGAGTGAAAGCCTTTGAATAGTTTCTGTGGGTTTTATACCGAATTTAGCAAACACGTTCTTGAAAAAAACACAAGAAGAAGGTTTTACAGAATTACTGGTTGATAACTAAGTTTTAAACAGAGCTTTAAAGCAAAAACAAACAAAAAAAGTAGACTAAAATACAATCATTACAAAATGATAACAAGTAATTTCTTATACTTTTGCAGTTAGTTTCAGACTAAAAATGCCTGATCTGTGTGCCCCCACAGATATCTTCAAAGTACAGATTATATCACTCTAGTGCTGCAATGTGGTAAAGAGCCTGCATAAAACCACATATATTCTGATTCACAGTGGTACTGAACAAGGGTAATTAACACCAGGCAGTTGATTTCAATTATGGAATGGACTTTTAGTTTAGTCCTGTATCCTCATCAGCTAAACTTCACAGAATCACAGAGTACCAGGTTGGAAGGGGACCTCAAGGTCCATCTGTTCCAACCTTTCTTGGCAAAAACACAGTTTAGACCAGATGACCCAGCATCCTGCCCAGCTAAATCTTTAGTGTCCGATGTTGGGGCATCCACCACTTCCCCAGGAAGTTTATTGCAACAGCTGATGGTTCTCATTGTGAAAAAGTTTCTTCTTTTTTCCACATATTCATATTCTACAGAGGGAATTGCATTTATAGCGTTCCATTTCTGTCCTTTAAATTCCAGTGCTACCTCCTTTCCCTATTGCTAGTCTTTCCTGCAATGACCTGGGAGCTGCTTTACAGCAAGTTCTCTGCTCCCCCAAGCAGGCCATGCTTTTTAAGAAGTAAAACACATCAGGTTTTAATATGGGAACTTGACAAGCTGTTACCAATGCAAGGGAAACATCCACTGCTATAAAACTGCTATCACAGAGATATATCAGGAGCAAGTTGTTCAGGAGGGAGCATTTCAAGTTCATAGTGCTGAATCGTCCAAAACAAGTAAATGAGCGGCTGGTACAGGCTTTGAGCAAAGGTGGGCACTAGAAGAGCCAAATCATTGTTCTCTGCTCTTAAGCTGTCTGGGTGTTAAGCCAGTTCCTAGAACATTGAAGGTAGTGGAATTCTGCTATGTTTTCATAAAAATTACCCTAGTACCTGGGGAGAATATCCAAAGCATTATGTTATTTTCCATTTTACCACATAAAATGAAAATTACTTTAGAAATAGAGGTTAACATTTTTCCTAAGCACATGACACAAAAACAGAGGGTCACAATTTGGCAGAACAACATCACACCAACTTGCAGTTTCGGGACCTAAAATAGTACCTATTGAAAATCATGTGAACAAATAAAAGCTATCTATTTTTCAACTCTGAAGAATATCAGTTAGTACCCTTTTCTGCTTCTGAACCAGCTGTTCCAGTTCTTGTTCTTTTGACAGCAGCTTGCACTCCAGCTCTTGACTGTAGGACTGAAACCTCTCTGTGTCCTGCAAAATTCAGAGAGGAAATGGATTAACAGAACAGCATAACTGCATCAGCAGGAGGAGAAATAACAAATCAGGGATGAAGTTTTCCACAGTGAATATAACAAGACACAGGTAGTACTCAGTTGAGGGATGGTATCACCCATGAATCTGTAAACTGGTGTAGTCCAGCAGCTTCAATGACTGTGGTTTCTACAGAACGTGCTGATTGCGTATGAGTAGGTATCAAGTCTAGAAAGGGGAGGCAGATGTCTCAGGCAGGAGGCTGAGGAGCTTAGCCAACCTAAATCAATACAGCCAGAAGGTATCCTCTCATTTCCAGCCACAGCAACTCAGGTTGATGTGAAAGAAACAACAACTGCCATGCTTAAAATCCATCACTAACAACAATTTTTCGCAGATGTTCCACCGGTATAAACAAGCGACTGGGGCTTCAAGCTCTGCCTTTCACTTAGCAATTATATTAACCTGTCCACTTTGTAAGTATCCTGCAATCACTGGGAACTCCCAGTCATATTTGGGATTACTCCTTCTGACACTCCTCAGCTGAGAAAAATTGTCAGACCTCTCCTGAGTAAAATCAGGTTCCACTAGTTTGTGTCAGCTGAGAATCTGTCCTGTTCCTCCAAAAACAGGCTTCTACTCTCTAAGGTCCCCAGGAAAATGCCTCTAAACAAAAACAAAAATTCCATCAAAACAGCAGTGGTTCTTACATGTGTTTTCCCTTAAGCAGTACCCATAACGGGGTAATCAAATGCATGATAACTGGCTCTTTCTGGGGAAGAATGTATATCCAAATGAAAAAACAGACTAACTGCCCCTTTTGTGTAACATTCAGTCAGCAGGGTATTAAGTACTGTAAATAGCTACAATTTGTACTTATTTGCATCTTACCAATTTCTTTAAATGTATTCTTCAAGAGCTGCTCTTCATTCAAGCCACAATAATTTCCCCTTTATATGGCATCAATGCATCTCTCCAGGCTGTAAAGTCTTTGTAAGACTTTGCATTAGAGAAAGAATTTAACAGTCAGATCTCCCCAGATCCCAAATTAGTCATGCAAAGAAACAATACTGCTTGAGTGTCTGGCAGCCCTTAGTGTGGCTGCTGACTAAACTGTAAATAGCTTGAGTGGGAAGCTTTCATGAAAAAGCCTGAAAGAAATGGCTTAACCTCAAATATACAACTAATTAGGAGATCCAACAATCACTGCTTATGGAAAAGTCTTTGTTGTTTGGGGGTTTTCAGAACCACTTCAGCTGTGGGCTATTAAGAGCACATAAACTATTTTTTCCACAAAACTGCTGTCAGGCAAAGTTGAAAATACTTTTTATCCTTCAGCTGATATACAAACTTTTATTTAAAGGCTTCATCTCATCCACCACTAAAAACTGCTCTCAGCTTGGAATGGAAAAAAACTTGAAAATTTGAGTCAGGTTCACTACCCTGTAAGGCAAGTGAAAAGAATGATTCCTTAGACAGCTGATAAAGGCACCTTTTTTTTGGTTGGCAGGAAACAAAAAGTACTTCATGTATTTGCATCACGAAAGGAAGCTTTAGATATATTTGATTATATTGTATAGATATACTTATATATATTTGATTGAGAGTGGAGACAATAACCACTATTTTGGCAACTATTTCTATCATGTACTGCTGAAACCCTGTGTTTGTGTCATTTATATGACTGATGCCAAGAAAACAAAAAGGGATGAGCCAGTAGCTCAGTAGATGACTGACTCTCCCAGGCCACCCAGAGCAGCTGTGAAACCTCCAATATTTTAATACTCAAAACGTAATTGGCCAAATTCCTGAGAATCCTGATCTAGCTAGGAAGTAAGGCATCCCACCTACATGGTTTTAAGATTACTCTTTCCTAGAGCATGCTGGAAGTTCTTGTTAGTTTCCTTGTTATACAAGAAAAAGCACGAGAGAAGAATCCAAAGAAAAGACTATGAACACAGTAGAGGAGATTTAAAGACTTCCCAAGGAAACGGAATTCATTTTCAGGTGTTCTGGAAGCACCATGGGTGTGACAAAATAATCTGACCCGTGTTTATTTTGCAAATAACCTGTGGTTGTTTTGCAAATTACCATCGCTTGAGTCATCTCTTATTGTTATCCCCTCCCAAAAAGCAGAGACTGTAGAAGTCAGCAGGATTGGTGCTGCTCTGAACAACCTCACAGACTGCACTTCCTAATTGAGACCAGAGGTTGGACCTAGAGTAGCATCAGTAATACAATGTTTGTAGTAAACTGACTTTCAAAAGAATGCCAGTCGCTGCTGCTGAATGCCAGCCACCGAGCACAGGACATCAGTGCTCCTTCATCCAACTTTATTCACTCAGTTTGAAGCTTCAGAGACTAAAAGTTTGAAGCTGCAGTAGAAAAGCAGCTGTGAGGTGAAAGGTGTTTTTTCTTCCTCAGTTATGAAACACATTTTGTGGGCTTTAATTTCACACCCAGAATGAGTTTAAAACCACTGAAAGGGGGAGCAGAATCCATGGCCACCATAACAAAGAGACACTCACTTTCAAGAGAAACTGCTCTTTCTCCTTTTTGATTTGCTGTTCCATTTCCTCATAGAGATGTTGCATTTCTTCATCATAAGCAGCAATTTTCCTAATAAGAGATAAGAAAACACTGAGTGGGTCTTTGTAGCATTACTTCAAGAGATGGCTCACATTACCAGCTAAGCTCCACATCTCTGCCATAACACAAGACTCCAAATGTATGTTCAAGGTGTCAAGGAAATAGAAATTTTTGTGCAGCAAAGCTCACAGATTAATTTTTTTTTTTCTCATGGAAGTACAGCTTCAACAACTCAAAAGCTAATACAAAGCTGATGTTTCCATATAAAGCAGCTGTTCATCATGCAATTTTAATGACTACTAGATCTTAGGTATAAGGAAGAAAGTTTACTAATATCTTGACAATACCAAGATGTCAGAGCCTAAATTTGACAGTTAAAACTATTTTCACTGTAACTTCCTTTTTTTTTACTCTTGGACTGCACTGTTCCCCATTCAAGGGTACTGAATGAGGTACTTCCATCTAAGACACATTAGCTAGAATGGAACTCTTGAAAGACCTTCATGAAAGCAGCCTTACTGCCTCTCGGACAGCTTTGCTGAAACAAATTTGAAAAGCCCAGATGAGGAACAGAAATAAATACGTTGTGCCCAAGTGTATATGACTGTAGGAAAAAAAAAAAAAAGAACCTCCAAAGTTCACTTTTTTCCAGTAGAATATTGCAATTAATATCACTGCAGCTTGATACACGAAGAGCAAATGGTTTCACTTGGGCAGAAAAAATTTAACTGTTGACAGGGAACAAGAGATCTACTTTGTTCTGCTACTACTTTATTCTATTCTTATTAATGCAGAAACTGAAATGCAAAAATCTCTTTGTATCAAACTCAGGGGACATCCTAGAAAAAATTTTAATTGAGATTGTTAGGACCTTTCTATGACAGTACTGTATATTCCCCCATATACTTCGTGCCATAGCTGTTCCTTGAGCAATCTGCATAATGCATCTGTTCAAATAAAGTATAGAATCTTCAAGGGCATTCACATCAGCAAGAGCTAGACAAGGAACATCCAGTAGAAAAAACCACCAACATTTATTTTGTATCTACTTTTCTTTTTTTTTTTTTTAACCTAATGCTCTATATGTTCTGTGGTTTTGCCTTATTGAAGGCCTGGTTCTCTTCTCATTTAAAACAAACGCAATTTTAAAGAAAATTCAAAAACTTTACCTAATCTAAGAAGCGTGAGTAAAACCAGAAACAAGTCTATCTTTCCCCCTTTCAACAGCAGAACACTTGATACTGCCAGCTTCCCTTTTCAGTCACAGATAAAAAATGTAAGACATTTTCCCAGGATCTACAGAAGCAATAATCAACTGTTAAACTACAAGAATTTGAGGAAAACTATGGCTGTCACTTAGACTTTTGTAAACTCTGACTAGGTGAGAAAACCAGGCCCCAAAAGGGCCTCTGCCATGTGACTGCAACACTTGCAATAGAGAGCGTCAGAAAATCCAGAAGCCCTTTTTTTGCCTTGCTCCCCTTATACTGTAAAAGTGGTTCATGTTCTGATCTCAAATTTTATTTTCTTGAAACTAAGAAAATGCTTCATAAGGAATTAGCATTCATCAATGCAATCAAATCACACAAATTCATGGAGAAATAACAACTACTTAGAAAGGCATGGCAGAGATGCTAAGATCATACACCTGCTGTATTCATGCAGTATAATACCACTTTGACCAGCGTTAGACTGACTGCTGAAAAGCCCTGTAACTCTGCAGAGGCAGAACATATTGCACAGCTGTCAGTGTTTCCATGGGAATCATAAAGATTTTCTTGGCTTCTGTGTGACAGGGAGAATATCTTTAGTCCTGTGTTTTAGCCTGCTGATTTAGGTATTTCTTTCCTCTTCTGTGTTTGGGAGCAAAGGATATGGCAGCACCATGAAGACTACACCCAGGAGGTACTGCTGGATGTAGGAATCTTTTTAGTTGGTCTGGCACATAAGCACATGCCATTGCTGTAGGCTGAATACTCTCCAAGCATTTAATTCATAGATTTCCATTCTTATCTCATGGTCAAATTAAACAGAAGGGGAAAATAATATCCCCTTGTAATCAAAAGTGTAACAATTTTCAGTAAAATAACTAACAAGCAGCAGGAAAAATAATCCAATACATTAGCTGGCAAATATTCCCCACATATATTCAGGAGGAAAAAACTGAATTCATAAGGATATATCACTGTTACATGAAAAAGGCAACATGTTTTGACTAAAAGTTCTATTCCCTTGGATTACCCCTTCAAGTCTTACTTAACACATAATTTTATAATTTCAGCAATATTTGATAATGTAATCTCTCTTTTCAGTAATGCTGCAGAATAAACAGATGGAGAAGAAAGCAGATGAAATGTAACATGAGCTCACTAAGTTCAGATAAGTTCAGGATCAACACACTCAGAAGGGTTTAATTTTTGCCCATTCATGTAGTTGCAATGTGAACTGTTTTGATTTCACAACTGCTGTTCATGCAGTTTGTTGTAATGGTTCTTTCTCCTTAAAAAAATACAGTGATTTGTGCACAGTGTGAACTAATCTCCTGAGGTGCTGATTCCTCTCCTCTTCCATGAAGATGGATTCTGACAGTGTCTCATGCTAAGCCCAATGAGAAGTCAGCTCATCCTTCCCTTCTTCCTTTATACCCTTTTGTTTATCTTGCCTGTTTAGAACTCTGTTGTTTGAAACACACTCTACATTTTTATTAGGTTTGTCCTTCAAATGCAAAGCACAGCAGCAGACAGAGCTAATGGCAGTTGAAGATTTTATCTGCTATTAGAAGAAAAAGGTCTTTCTCATCTCTTTTAGGCTTACTTCCTACCAGTCTTATTAAAAGCCCCTTGGTTCTACTGCCAGGGATTTGAAGAATAACAAGGTCTGTCATATCCCACTCCAGCCTTTGCCTCCTCATTCAAGAGATACGACCTTCTAAAAACAGCTCTCTCAGAATAGCTGTTCTATTCCTTTAACCACTGAGTTGCCATTCTCTGCACTTTTCCTCATCCCACTACATTCTCCCTGTGTTGCAGAGACCAGAACTTCCCACAGTGCACTCAGGACATGGGTGCACTAAGATTCCATGTGGTGCCAAAAACGTGCTTTGCCACATGCTCAGTACCTTCCCTGGTAATGCCCAGCAGTTTACTGGGCTCTTCTGGCTGATTTCAAGAAGCTCTCTGCAATGCCCCCATGGGCTTTCTCTGCAATTGTAATTGCCCATCACATCGGCTTGATTTTATTTTCTTCTCCTAACATTCACCTCTGCTTTTCTGGCGTGCTCAATACACCACCCTGTTATTTAAAAAAACACTAGTGCTAAATTTAAGAAGCCATCTAATTTTAAATTCATCCTTAAAATGAAACACAAGTACCAAAAATCAAGGAGAACGAACTTACCCTGGCAAATAAATATTGTACCCACAAAATTGCATTGTGTTTAGATTTAAAATCACAGTTTTTTTCTCTCTAGATAGTTACAGCAGTATTAACCTACACAGTCCCTTGTGCATGCTGTATTTGCATGTTTGTGTATTGAGAATATAGGTCCAGGCAGTAGTGAGGCTGAACATACAAACAGGAACAACAGCAGCCTACCTGATCTATTGAACCAGAACAGGAGGAAACTCCTGGATCTCTTAGACCACAGGACTCAGGTTCATGAATGAAAATATGCATGTGTGAAAGCTCCAGAAGAAAAGACAGAAAACAGGTAGAAAAGAACATCATGGGTTAAGAGCATAGATTTTTATGGCATAAAGATCCCTGCACACACACATGAAGCTTCTCAGAGCATCCAGAATAGAAGAAAAAGGAACAATTTAAGACAAAAGCACAGCCTACACCCAGGAAAGGAGACAAAAGGCTGAGAGTAGACTGCCTTATTGCCTAATGACTCACGGAGGTGAGTCAGGAAGGAAAGATGAAAGAACAAATTCATATTCTATTTCCAAAGGGTATTATTGTCACCAATCAACAACAAGCCAGGAGATATTACAAGACCTCAAAACCCAGCGTTCCTTATCTTCTGTGATCCCACAGTAAATCCTGGCCAGTCTAAGCAGATACATGCACCTTAGTGCTAATAAGTATGTGGGTATTACAAAAAATTAATCTTCTCCCCTATATGGTGCTGTCTTGATCTTTGCTGTTATTCGTACATAGTTTAAAAGAAAACAGGTTATTCATCCCCACCGTTACCAAAGACAACATTACTACTCTGTTTCCTTCCTGCAATCAACTACAAACAAAACAACAATCTACGTGCAGAAATCAGTGGTGTTATCAGGAGCAACAAAAAGAAGAAATTAGCTACAACATGTTTTTACTACAAAGGCATAAAAATCCAATGTGTTTTCAAGGTAGAGATTTCACATCAGCTAGAAAAGATAATGCTAATGTACTCTATGTACTCTGCATTGATCAGAGTTATTAAACAGACACATTTATTCATTCAGTTCCCAAAAAAACACTCACAAAAACCCCCTCAAAAAAACACAGAACAAACCTCTCACGACACACGGTAGTTAATCCTCTCTAGTCTAAACAGACAGCAAAACTCACTGTATGCTGTTTCCAGCTGTCTGAAGGCTAAAACCACACACAGAGACTTAGATGAAAATGCTACTACGAATATAAACCAATTGTCTTTAATGACCATATATATTTAGGTTTTTTCCTTCTCCATAAGCCTTGTTATATCCTCAGAATAGTCAGGAGAGTGCTGAACAAATGAAGTAATGTTCAACAATATATTTGCCTTTATTACTCAGTCTGTAAGAATCTGAAATTCAGAAGTGACACTTTAAAATAAAAATACAGTGGAATTTCAACTATGCCTGTAATTTTGCATTCTGTTTAGATTTAGCATCACAACTTTTTTCCCTCTAGATAGCTCCATATAAAAGCATGATCTATCAGTTTTAGTCCTTACATATATTTTTTGTATATGCATTTTATGCATTTGTTTATATATACATTTTATATGTTTTATATATAAAACATACACGCTATTTCATATTTCATAGGTTTGCTTTATATATATATATATTTGTTAGCTTACACTTTCACTAATATCAGTGCTTTGTGCTGCTCTAACATCTTAAACCTCTTATGTCTCTGGCCAGTTAATCCAGGTTTATAGCTTTTCTGCACGCAATGCTTGCAAAGCACACAGACAATTTATCAGATTTACTGTTAAATATGACTTTCCTCTGGAATCAAACTGATTAACTAGATTGGAATCACTCAATATTGTCTTAAAACTTCAATGCAATAACAGACATCTGCAAAAGAATTTCAGTCAATAAAATCTTAACTGGAAAAGAAAAGCTAATTTCATTCAGTTCTGCCATATGAATAGTTTTACCAGTACTCTTAATGCCTGATAAAATTTTACTTTATGGGAAGGCTTGTCCTCAGTTCTCCATTGAAACACCTTGTTGATTTCAAAAGTCCAAATAGTAGGTAAAATAGCTGTAAAACTAAACAAGAAGTCTAACAAAGAGAAATACCAACTTTTTTAGAGCACACTCCAACTCATTCTTCTCATTATCTGCTTCTTGGAGCTGGGAAAAAATTCTGACCAGGAACTCTTCAAAATTGGAAAGCAAATGAGGTTCTTCTTTTCTTAGCTGCAACCAAAGTTGCTTCACATCACTCTCACTGAAAGAAGAGATCATAAAGGATTCATTAAGAAAGAATATTTCCCAGGCTGCAGTAAATGTTCTTAGCACCTTTAGTAGATGGAGGCTTCAGGGCATCACTCGTCAGAACACAAAACTTATTAAAACCAACTTAAACTGTGCCAGATTTGAAAAGGAGGAGAGGGTGGGAAATGATGGAGATTGAATTTATTCAAAAAAATGCATTGTAACATCTGGTCATTCCTGACTGCAGAATAGCATGGGAACTGCTTGTTTACTGGGTGCCTTGCCCAACACTTCACCTAAACAGGAATGGGTGAGAAAGACAGATGAGATACAACGTGCCCTGCCATCACTTCTATTAGAAGCAAAGAAGTTCCCACAAATCTAGAGGGGAGGGGGCAGTGGGAAAGCTAATCAAAATGCCTTCCTCATAAGAAATGAATGAGATTCAGGTTCCTAAGTTATGTTGACAAATTGCATTTGTACTGTATTCTTTCATTTTCAACACATTTTTATTCCATGGTGAGTCTGCTACAAAAATCAGAACAAAACGTCTTGAAATTTTGATTTGAAGATTTACCAAGATAATGTTGTCTTTCCAAATCTATTCAGCAGACATTGGGAAAGAGATGCTCTATTGTGAATGATAACAGGTTTCTAATACTTTGCCAGAATTCTCCTGAACCACTTTGTCTCTTCCTGACTCATTCTCTTCCATGTGCATTGCAAGCCTGAACCTAGCCAGCAAAGAGTGCTATATTTAAAGGACAAAATAAGGATAAGGACAGAAGACGTGGGTGATAAATATCTCTTCATAATGAAAGCCTTTCAGGATGACTGACAATGAACTGTTTCCTGGAACAGGCAGTCGGGGGAAGAGAAGGACTGATGAGCACTTTTATTCCACATTAAGAATCGCTGATGTATTTCTTAAATATTTGTACCACCTGTCCAGATTTTCTCCCATTTTTGCCCAATGCTTTTTTTTGTTCTGCAATATTCATTGTGATTGACAAATGAATGCCAGGCCAACACACAAGAAGCTATTTGAGCAGGTTTTCTGTTCCATGTTTCAGAATGAGCCACCCTGGCCTTGGAAGACATAGTGTTACCAGAGCAATCACAACATGCAATTATGCATGAAGGGGAGCAAAAGCAGAAAAAGTGGAGAAAACCTCACTACTTATGGTGCACTTTAAAAACATCCCTTGCCAAAAATAGCAGTCATCATGCCTTGATTGAAAATCAGTGGCATCTGGGGATTACATGCTTGTAATTATCTATGTTCAAATGCCATGGCACATCAAGTGGTGGAGCTTTCCCATGGCAGAAAAACATGTTTCATGTGCCTGGAGTATAACAGTTTTGCTCTTGAAAATTTTGGTTGAGTGGCATTTTATCCTGACAACAAGAAAATTAGGTTTTATAAGGTTTTTTTCTCTGTGGTTTTGAGCACCTTTCGTTCTCGCCATTCATCTTGGATTCCATTAAAATCAAACCCAGAGGTGAACCACAAAAGGTCACACAACTGACTACTATTGCTGTGAGGACTCACTCATCCAAAACCTTTTTAGCTCCAAGCCGATCCATCAGATTCGAGAACTGGAATTCTTCATCCTCATCACCACTCATGGTCTCCTCGCATCTAACTGGGCCAGCTGTTTCACCTTCTGATGGTGGCACCATGTCATTTTTCAAAGCAATCTGCTCCAAAAGAAATTGGCCTAAGAATTAGAAATTGCACACATTAGCATATTCAGAACTTACTATAAAAAGCAATGTCATACTAAACATACTAAAGCTCAAATTTTACAGTAAATAAACAACAAAAGGACGAGACATGGCAAGAGGATCCCTGAGTTCTATGGCTGACTTTGTGCCCAGTTTAATGCCTAACCTTCAGTAAATCATCCACCTCAAAATTCACAAACATAATAAAAAAATTCGTATCTCCACGCAAAAAATAAAAGGACAGAAATTGCAGTAACAACTCTTCATAAATTTTGTGGTTTTCCTTCTTGATGGGTTTAAATAGGCATTAGGAATCTAAAATAACCATAGCACCAGTACTGATAAAATGTACATTATATAAAATTTAACATTCTTTTTAGTGCATGACCAAAGACACACATTCAATTCCTATATAAATTGCATACAGAAAGCTGTATTTTATTAACAGTAGTTGTATGGTGAGGATACAGAAGTGAAACTGCCACAGTGAAATTGCAGGGGGGTGGAATATTGTGATTTTATGCAGAGGATTTTTTGTTATATTCTAAATTCCAGTACAGAAATTACTATAGACCCAAGGAAAGAGAAATACTGGTATGGTTTTATATTTTTATTAACTCCATCTTGCATTCTTTCTCATAGCACCCAGAAGAACATGTTGGCAACAGAACAATCTGTTGCAAAGAGAGGTTACAGTAAATTTCAGATTTGCCACCATTTAGAAATATGAGTAGGACTCTCCCATAGTAATTGGTGCAGTATGACCTTTATCCAGACACTACTCTGTCTTCTCCATTCTCTAGCTTTCTAAGGCAGCTTTTACCTACTACAGCTTCTGCTTCTATCAGGAACGCCAACACTATCACCTAGCCAAATGTAGGACTACCTGGTCTGGAAAACACCTGTCAGTGCTGTGTAGCAGGTTAAAATGTAGCACACTTTACACTGCCTATCCTTATCTTTTATGGGATGTGGTCCATGTCCCTCGTGTGCCTGTGTGGGTGTCTCTGGGGTACATGTTTAACTTTACGACCAGCTGAACATGCGAACAGGAAAGCAGTGGCCACATCCACCTTTGAGCAGGAGGAATACCCAGGATCTGGAGCTGTTTGAGATGGCAGCCACTTACAACCTCTCTTAATAAAGAGTTTTGGTTATGCAGGGACTGCTTATGAAAGTAATCTTAATTTAACTTAACTTTAACTTATGAAAAGCAAAGCAGCAATACATTATTTCATTTTTAAATAGTGTCAATTTTCAGATTAGAATATACTCTATGAAGGTACTTGATCTACCTCCACAATGGGAGAGGTGGGACATGAGAGAATTAGGATTTCAAATGACTGATGATTTGCAAACAAAAATGAAAGTCCTGTTTGCTGGACTTATACATAGTAATTAAATTGAGATTTACTGTTACAATTCATGCATAGATGAGATTCAGTTTTCTAGAGAAAATGCTTAAACTTCAGTCAGCAAAGCTAAAATTAAGTACAAAACTGACTCTGTGTAAACAACCAAGGACAGTCTAACACTGTCATCTTATCTGGAATGTCACAGCTAGGGACAAACCACCCTGTGACAAACACAGAGAACATGACAGTAAGAGTGCTGTTGCAAAACAGGCAGTTACAAAGAATTTATCAGATCACATCTTACAGTAATAATAATTGCCTCATCCTGTTTTGTTTTGAAATAAATTAACATCACTTGAGGAATTAATTCATTGTAGAAAGCATTCCCACAGCTCTAAGGACTGTGGTTTTAACACACTCCTAGCATTGTCTCACATCAGTCTTAGAGATAATTTTAATTATCTTTCATGTCTTATTGCCTGATACGAAATAACACACAAAACTTTCCCTCCCAGCCCCACCAAGGGAAACCTCCAATCAATTGTACATAGATTTACTCAACAGCTTAAAACAGGTGTAATTCAGATGATTATATAATTTTTCTCATATTGTGTCATGGCTTGCCATTTTACATAGGAGAGAAAGAACCCTGGAGCCCTTTGTCTATTTATTGACATAATTTGACTACTTCTTCCTCTGCTACACACATTTATTGTATCTAGGGGATAGTCTGGTTCCCTGTGTGCATTATTAAGTGTACTGTTAAGACAAAATTCTTCTTTACTGATGTGGAGAGTACAGAACATGAATAAAGCTCAAAAGAGGAGACATGCTTTCCAAAACTCACTGAATCCTGTGATGAACTCCTTTGGGGTAAGTGAGCCATTGCCATCAGCATCCAACGTAACAAAAACTTTTTCAAGTTCTTCCAGGCTAAGAGGTAACTCAGGGTGCAGTCTCTGTAATGACAAAACATGCAGCAGCTTTATCCATCACTACAGGGTAAGAGGAAGACTGGGTTCTACAAAACATCCATAATACAGAAGGATAGGTCCTTTGCTTCCCTGAGTGAAAATCCAATTACAGAGCAAAACAAGATAAACTGAGCGACATTTGCTTTAATGACTTCTCTGCTTGCCTTTATGAATCCATTCTGACGAAGCAATGAGAACAATGGCCTTGTGCCACAAATTCCAATCCCACAGAGAAGAGGAAGAACTTGAGCTGGAGTCTCAGCATCCTGGTGAAATGACTTGATTATCTTGGTGAAATGCCTTGATTATCAGGCTACTGGATGAACTTGGCAGCAGAATTGTACAACGAGTTCCTTCCACATCATAAAGTCAAGCAAGAGACATCTCTAGACAACTACATTATAGAGGATATACTGTCCTAATAAATGCTGATTCAAAAAATGTACATAAATAAATAAGTAAATAAAACAAAGCTAAGAAAGCTGCATGGTCTAAGGACCAAACCTGTTGCTCCCACAATGAGTTAAATGGAGTTCATGACTATCTACTTCTGAAATGCAGCATGCTCACACCAAGAAAGAGGTAGCTGCATGAAACTAGCTCCACAAAAATCACATTTTTTCCTGATAATCTAAAGAAAAGTACAAAAGAAAAGAATTCTGTAAAACTGATCCTAATGGTTTTAACCTAATTCTTTTAACAGTGTAGACAAATTCCCAGAAATAGGAGGAAATTGGAGTGGCAAACAACCCCACTAACCAGCATTTCCACTCGGAGACAGCACTAGGAAGATTAAAACCCTTCCTCAGCTTGAGAAGCAGTATCAATGCACACTGGTTCAGTCTTCTGCCTTATTAGTTTACATTTTAACCCCCCCCCGAACTGCTGTTGTATATACAACATATTAAAACTGCAAGCTAGTAGGTTGAAAAAGTTCATTAGATTAAAAGTGTTAACCTCTTCCATTGTGGGGGAGGGATTTAGGGCCAAAAAAGGTTTCTTCTGCAATCCAAAACAGCAGAAACCACTATTCAACATGTTAAGCCATATAGGCAAGGTAAGAATTGGCTGAGTACATTAACCAGGAGTTTCCTGGTTGCCACGAAGGGTTTAGGGTATGCTTTAAGAACTGTATGAGTTAAATGAAAGCGGTAGAAGGAATTCCAGGGTGGTCCTGAGAAGGGAATGCAACAGAGCTGCTAAAGCACACAACTATCTGGAATAGTCACAAAGGGATTTCTGAGCAGGATTAGCTGTGTATTGCTGCCTGCTTCCAAAAAAACCTGGAAAACTTGACGCAGTTTAAAGAACTTATTTCATCAGTGATACACCTGTCTTCAGTTTCTTACTTAAACACACCCATCTTCCCAAAGTCTGGATTTTAATCTCTAAGATCTAAAGGGAAACTTTTTAAAATCAGCTTCTCCTGTAAAATTCTTACAGCCACCACTGCACTGATGAGGGAGAAGGTGCTTCAAACCAGTTTCTCTTTTTACATTCAGAAAAACAGAAACTGGACTCTTACCACCAGATCTTTGGGACGTGCTGAAGGAGCACTCGTCTGACCTTGCCATGAACACAGACCCACCTGCTATTCCATTGCAGTGGCCTGCAGGTCTTGCTGCAAACCTGACCAACAAATATGTGCTTCTCCAACCACAGCTGCAGTGCTCTAATGTAGCGTCCAAATTCTGATCAGAATTACAGTAAATTTACAGTAGAAAACACCACAATTACTTGCATTTTCTTGAAAAAAAAAGCATGAAAATCTAGGACAGTCTGAGGAACGTACCAAAAGTTTGCTCCATTAAATTCCCTCTGGGTAATTTACAGACTTTGATGAACTGGGCCACACTTACTAAGATTAAGTGAATGTTTTCCCAACATCTTGGGTTTTTTTCTAAATAAAAAAATTAAGATGATTTGTGGCTAGGAAAGCAAAACATTATTGGCCTCATAGCTGTGTTTTTGTTTATTTGCTCATTTCAGACTTACTGTAAAAATACATAGACCCTTTCAATATGAGGCTACTAAAATCTTTAAAAGAAAAGAAAACAAAATAAAAAATATATAGAGATACCACTGCAGTTTCAAAAGAAGCTATCTGCACTGCCACCAAATGTGTTCTGCGGTTTCATGACGTCTATGCTTAATTCTCTCAAAATACCAAGATTCTACTCAGCTAAATAAAAGGACAGAGCTCAAATAGCTAAGAGGAAGATCTGAACCCAATCCATAGCTAAGAGCAAGATCTGAACCCAATCCTGCTATGCACATTAGAACAAAACATTTTACAGCACTAATTCTCATTATTCATTATAACCTCAAGGACCAACAGATGAAACTGTGGTTTCAAGTCTCACATAGAATTTGCTTTCTTGACATTTCAGAAAATCTCTCGTTGGTTTGAAAATTGGGTACATTTAGTATTTGGAAATGGAATGAAAATTTTTTTAAAAAAACAACTATTAACAGAGTCTCACAATAAACAACATCATATAATCAAGGAGGAGTAAATCTTCAGTACAGTTACTACATTGTAGACACAAGAGAAAACTCTGTAAGATTTCTTCCATCGAGATTAATTGAATTTCAGATACTTAGCACTCTCTGTTGAAATCATGCCCTGTATTACATGACTAAAGACTAAAAAGCTTAGCATTAGCATCCTATATTTGAAGCAAAGCTTCAGGAATGATAAGCAGTACAGACCTACCAAATGCACAACGCAAAAGCGATCAACACTTAGGACCTTTTAAGGAAAAAACGGATTTTTTTTTTTTTACTTTATTGATTTGTGTCTTTCCTATAGGGAGTAAACATCACAAGAAGTGCAGGAAATAAAAGTAAGTATAAAGAAACATCATCTCAAATGTCCTGAGCACCTTTATTTCTGTATTAAAGAACTTACATACACTTACATATATATATGAAGTTTTCAGATATAGTAAACAAACACTCATGATGAAATAGATGAATGAAATAGAACTTTATTTGTTCTTTGAAATTCTGTTTCTACTGCATCTTTTGCAGCATCTGCTTTAGAACCTGAAGCATAAATTTAGCAGCACTCTAAGTACAAACCTAGAATCAAACAGAAACAAATATTTTTACATTCCTTGCGAAAAACAGGTATTAAAACTTTTTATATACATAAACATACATACAAATATATGGGTTTTCCATTCGGTAAAAATATATACCATTCAGTTTTTAGAAAGACTATAAAATTGTAATCCATTAAATTCTCTGTGGGTTTGTATTTACCAAAAACCACCACTGGCAATATATTTGGTTTTTTCACATTCAGTTACTTCATTAAGATAGTGTAGGCTGCCAAAGCCTACAGCACAGCAAGCATCTGCATTCCTCTCTTTTTTCAACTTTGCATAATTAACAGAGGTCATCAGAAAACTCAGCAACACACAACTGCAAAGAAAGCTCTTGAGAGCGAGTAAACTGAGCAGTTTACTTAGGAGACTTTTGCTTTTCCAAAATAGTTAAAGCTGTTTCAACTGTATTTTCATACATACAGACATCTTTGTTTCTGAGGACAGGGAAAGTTTCTAAGTTTTCTATGAGATGCTTTCTTTGGCAGTAGTTCATAATGAATTTGTTTTGCTCCTGCTCCCCAATTCTGTTTCATCCATAAGTACAGAAGTAAAAATGGATTAACTCAACTTATGTTTTGCATGTGAAGCATGAGTACATTCCTGTTTTCTGCCACATAATGGTTCAAATCATCTTATCACTTCTGCAATGTGCAACAATCACATTTTCAAAAGATTTTATTATATATAGTCGCTCTTTTTCATCAGCATATTCAGCAAATCTGATTTTGACCCCTCAAACCAATTAAGCACAATTTCATAAGATTACTGCAAACACTGAATAATGCTCAAAATACTGTTCCTCTATACTTCTCACATATATATGTGATCCAGCTGAGTTCACCATTGTCTGACAGTGAAGCCACAGTGAAAGACTTTATTTATACAATTTTGCTGAAAAAATGGTTGAAATTGGTGGGCTGAATACACTCCTGACGCCATGGCAAATCGCAAAGTAATGAATTCAATGGTGTTTTGATGTTTTCAACAAGAATGGAATTAAATTCCTGGGGCATTGTTTTAAACTTAATTTACTTTGATCTTCCACTTTTTTGTTGCTTTGTCTGCGAGAAAAAATGCAAGCCTTATGTAAGACTTTAAAGATATTATTTTAAATCCCACTTATCTCTTTAAAGTTATGAGAAGGGTGTTAACATTTTAAACTCTAAATTAATCAGTCTCAACTCATTAAGGGTTTTAGGAGCTTCTCCCATTGTGTATTTCACATAACCAAGTTCATTTTACCTGCATGTCTTGACAAGTGACGAAGCCTTTGCCTTCCAGATCACAAATCTGAAAGAACTCTTGTGCTTTTCCCAGCACAGTTAGTTCTGGGTCTTGTTCTCCAGTCCTGCTCCTCTCTCCATCTCCTGGTTGCACAGGACTGGTGCAGTCTCCTTTTATTCTGTCCATGGTTACAATCTCAGCTCAGGAATATCCTGGGATGCTGCTATCCCATTTACCCATAAACTCGGATCTGAAACCTGTGCATGGAAGGTAAGGAGAAAAGCAAATCAGACCCTCTTCATGATGGTTTCCACAATCTCTTAGCAACCATCTCTTTAATTAGGCACTAAATCTTAGAAGAAGAAAAAGCTTTTTGAAAATGCTTGCCCTTGATGGGTTGCACTTAAGACACTGCAAATGGGATGATGAACAAGGAGGGGGAAGTCTGAGGGAGCAAGAAGACAAAATTAGCACTGAAATGGAATCTCAGAGCAAAATCAGCCAGTTTGACAAGAAATATGGACAATCAATCAACATGAACAAGAAAACACAAGAAGAACAGGTAAAGACAAAAGTAATTTAAAGTCACTACAATTTGACTTCATATATTCATCTTGAATTTTTAGTTCTGCTTATCTAAGTAGGTCTACCTAACATAGACACAGATTTGTCTGAAAATATTTAACAGAACAAAGAATTTTGTAAGGCATTTGACTATTGTAAGAGAATATAGCCTGACTGGCACAACTTGGAACAACTCCAACAGAGGCCAGTGAAAATTGTTTAAATCTGAAACATATGTTGTCTTCAGACCAAAGGCCTCTGCACTGCATGGGTGTGAAGGTAGAACAGGAGGAAACAAGACCTTTGGCTTGTCTATGCAGCCTCTAGAGGTGAAAAGACTCTGATTGCACAGACAGAGCAGCTCAGCCAGAGCCTGTTTTACTCTATGCTTAAGTTCAAACCTGGCGCTCTTAGAATACAGCATCTTCCAAGAATTTCACACAGCTTCCCATGACAAAGTGATTTCTCTGATAGCTATGGGCCAGACAGTTGGACTTCCCACGTAACATGTAAGTATAAATGCACTGCAAATAGCCACTGACTTCAAACCAAACTAAGATTTTGGTGAGCAAATCACCCAACCTCTCTGAAACCATGTGACAAAAATCTGCAAACATAGGTAAGTTTCCTCTCCCTCCCTCCTCTCTTTTATCACTCCAATCATCCCAGGACTGTTGCTCAAATACTTTCCAAAACTGAAAGAGTTTTGGCTATATAGCCAAAGAACCTAGCTGTCAGAATCCTTGCTAAGAACATTACAAGCACGAGAAGGAAAAACACTGAGAGAAGCCAAGGGATGTCAAAACCCAGTATCATTCCACCTTAGGAAACTCCTCCCTCAGAGTGGGTCTTGCTTGAATTTTAATGTACACCAGTCCTGGGTGCCTTATAAACCCCAAAACCAGGTATATGAATGCAGCTTCTGCCCACACCTGCACCCAACACGAGCTCTCTGCTGGGGCAAGCCACACTCCACACCCCCAGGAGGCACCAAAGCCTGCCAGAGCACCTGTGCCAGCAGTCCTGGATAATTAACAAGGCTAAAAAATGCTGTCCACAGGGAATTCTGGTCACACATAACAAGGGGCTTTTGCCTATTACAGCTACCTGAACACCTGTAATCTCTTTCTCTTATGAAGAAAATTTCTAGCTCTGAAAGTCTGACCAACATTCAGTAGCTGGGAAGATACACAAAGGAAAAGATCACTCCGTAATTGGCCTGTTTCTTAATCCCTTCCATGACGTTTCTAATAACAGTCTCAAAAACAGTATACAAGCCAGATGAATCTTTGCCCTCATTGTATATAGCCACCCACAAGTGGATCAGATGGAAAGCCACAATCAGGCTAAAGTGGTATAATAGTCTGCATGAAATTCTCCTTTCATACTGCTTTTACACACCTGAACCTCACTTACTTCAACACAGCTCACTCCTGACTGACACCAGTGTATGAGGTGACAAACCAGGCCATCAGTTTCAACTTAGCAATGACACTAACTTAAAAACAGGTTTAAAAATACCAAAAATCAACGGGACAAGTGCAGCCTAAAGATGGTCTTGACAAGATCTGACCTGGACTCAAAATGTATTCGATTCTTTTTTCTTTTCCTTTTTTTTTTCTTTTTTTTTTTTTTTTCCTCACATCTCAACAATTTCTCAAAAGGCCACAACTGCAGGAGCAGGCCAAGCTAATCATGATAATAAGTGCTGCTAGTGCCTTCCTCTGCACAGTCCATTAGACTTCCTTAAGAAAATAGAAAAATTATGCAAGGAATAGATAGCCAATTGCAAGTGAAAGAACAGAAATACAAAAGCTGATTAAAAATGGTTGAACAAAAAGGCACTATATACACTTCGATAAAGCTGTTTGCAGTTAGCAAACAGTACAATTCAGCAAATATCACCATGCTTTCTAAATACTTCCATACCACAAAATGAAATTACATGCATCATGAGAGCCTCACCTTCTTATAAGTTGCCCCACCTTTTATACACATCATAAAAACTTGCTACACAGTGAGTGTCTTCAATACAGCAGAAAATTAAATTAGAGCATCTGCAAAAATTCTTAATCCTTATGGCAGCTTCTAAAGCTGATAGAGTTCATCGTAGTTCCTACAGTGTTCTGATACTTTGCAAATGCTGGTAATAACATGAAAAATTAGAACTGCAATTTGTCCCACATTACTGAATCAGCACTGTAATTACCTCAAGGCCAGTTTTAAATAACATAGGTAGTTCCATTCACTCATCCATCTCCTTTAGAAAACAAATGGCTTACAAAATCAATTCTTTTAAGACCTTTGTTTTCCATTCTCTTAGCTACAAACACACTTCACTATGCAAAATAGGTCATATCATGACCGGATGCAGACAAGCACAGCTCCAAATACTACACAAGGATGTGTGATTTATGAGGTTTTTGTCCATTAATCATGAGGTAAATTCTGGATCTGCAAAAGGCAGGTCACTGCTAGTATTCTAAATGATATTTTCATCATTTCCAGTCATGTCTACTGTAAATCACCAAACTCTAGAAGTACAGAGCAATGTTGAACCACAAATTTCACAAGTCATGACATGTGACATCCCCGGTCTCCCTAACTGTGATAGTTAAAAACCTAGAGAGATGTTTTTCCTGCCCTCATATCTCTTGAGTTTTTAGGTTTCAGAGAAATATTTTTCTTAGCATGTGTTTACAGGTAGAAATTTTCTGCAGCACACTTCAAAACATACCACCAGCTGAAAAATAGAGTAAGCTCACTTAATACCAAGGTCACCTTGGATTTCTACAAAACACTGTTATGAGAGAGAACACGTTTTACAGACACTAGAAAATAAACAATAGATTGCATACTTTTTCTACAAGAAATATTTATTTCCTACAACCAAATTATCTTTGTCAAAATGACCCGCAGCTGCAGCGTAGTATGCCTGACACATGAACAGGGACCTCTTCAGAAATAACCTAGTGTCAGAGTTAGTTATCTTTCAGCATTATGCTGAAAAGCTCCTAAAGCTAGAATGTATCACCACAAATATTCTCCACTGGCACAAGCCTGCTGAAGGAAGTCATTCTGTTCCCTATTGCTCTGCCCTGCTTTTGAACAAGTGTTCATCCAGTTAGACAGTGAACTCTGCTGTAGAATCCTTTAAATTTAAACTGAAAAGTTATAGTTTATTTAACTTAACTAAGGCCAAGTGGTCCATCAAGGAAGAATCAAAAATAGCAGGACCTACAGGGAATGACAGAGGAATGTGACTGCTAAAGCCAAAGAGCACAATAACCAACCTCAAGTACACAGGAGTTTTCTAGGTACAGGATTGGAGAAAAATGCTCCCTATGCACATAATACAATCCATAACAAGCAAACATGTCAGAAAAGCTAGACATGAAAACCCACCCAAGGATAGAGAAGGTGGAGCACTGAACCCCTGGCTGCAAGGGCAGTGCAGTTCTGCCATCATGGAAGGACAGACCAAACACAAATCTGCAAATAACGGCAGAGATGATCATTCCTTGAGAAAGGTGAGTAGATCAGTGGGCCTCAGTGTTACTTCTATCCATTTATAAAAAGGTTTAATGACCGTCAAATGTAAAAATTCAGGTCCCACACTGAAAACAACTAGCAGAGATACAAAGTTTTGTGCTCAAGAAAATACCTGTTTTTTCTCAACTGTGACTAAGACAATTAACTTTTAAGCTCTCGTGGAAGCATAATAAAGCTTGGCCTAACCAACACCTAGACAGAACTGGATGAAAAAAGGGAGACTTTCATTCCTCCAGATTTGACTTTTCAAGTAAAAACATGCAAGTCAGAAAGGCTTGTGATGAAATGTATCATTAAAGACTCTTCCACACAGCCTGCAATCACCTCTCTCAAGATGTACACAATCTCTCATGACTCTTCATCTTAGGAGATCGCACACCATGGAATGGATGTGGGGAGCTTAACTCTGGAGGGAGATCTGAGGCAGGCTGGAGTTCCTAGGAGGGACCACAAGAAGATAGTCTGAAAGAAATGTGTCATGAAAATAATTTCAGGGGAGTAGCAAAGGCAGACAACAGAGGAGTCCTACATCTACTGGTCTATAAAAGAAAAAACTTAGTTATGTAGAAATTCTTTTCTTATCAGTAGATATGTGTGGGAGAACCAAATTCTGTTCAGAATCAGTCTTAATAGACTGCTTAGACTCAGTCTTAACAGAAGCTCTCCAGCCAGACCCAATTAGCTTTTAAAGATTAAGGGAATCATTAGGATCACCTCCTTTGTTATCTGCAAGCTTAAATCTTCATTTACACCACAACAAGGTTTTAAGTCTCCATAAAATTACTTACGATTTATTTCAAGGTAAGGGACCTCAGCAGAAATAAAGGAGGAAAAAGACCTGGGAGAAGGTATTGTGTTATACCTACATCAAAGTCACATAAATGAAATTTCTCTTCTTGAGAAGATTACTAGTTAAGGAAAAAAACCAAAACAAACCCTTAAAGCTAAAGAAGGATAAAAATCCAGGTTATATATCTGAAACAAAGTCTCAACAACATTAACTGTGAAATGGGAGAAAAACAGAAAATAAGCTTAAAGTGACAGCCTTAAGGATTCCAAAACAGGTAGCCAAAGACTTTGGACAGACCACTTACTCCCCACTTGGCATTTGTCCCTAGAGGAATCCACAAATACCAATGTTGGGAAAAAACAAACGATGTCAATTCTGTGCACTATGATGCAGAATACCAACTCTGACTGGTGAACATGCCTTCATTAAGCTTTTTTATTTTTAACATTTGCATCCAAGCAACTAGTTTTCACTGGCCTTGTAAGAAGATTTTCTTTTCCCAAAGGCCACCTTCCCCAGAGGAAGACAAAAGTCTCCTGCCTGGCTTCTTGCTGGCCTCTATGGAAGCAGTAAACGAAACTATCCATGTATTAAAATTCAGATGTCCAAAGTAAGCAGGCATATTCATTTATGCCCACCCTGCTCTTCAACACTGATGAAAAACAACTAATAGGATATTTATTGCCTTAATCTAAACAGTTCTTAGGGATCCATACTGAAACAACAGGGTGAAGTTAAAATGGGCTTGCTAAGTGCTGCTAGGATCCTTGAGAAGTAAAGCTATTCTAAGTAGTCATGATTTTAGCAGAAATGCATCTTTTCCTCTTGTTTCATTGCTTTGGATGCTTCCTTTTTATTGTATTTAAGAAATCAAAAGCTAAGAACTGCCTGGAAATGCAAACTTCTTATAAAGGGACACTGAATTGAGGGGCAACATTCACCATGGAAACCAAAGTTGCGGAATAATCACAAGATCATCAGAACTGAGAGCACCCTACCTGTAGTGTCTGCATGTTTAAGGACCCATTGTCTCCTCTCCCTCCTTCTGCTCTTTCCTCCTTATTCAAGGACACTGATTCCAAGAAGAACTCTTCTCCTTCCCTCTTGTTCCTTGCCTGCATGCTGGTTGCAAGAACCTTGTGTCTTCTGCTGACCTACACAACACCTGAGCAGGATGGTGGTACAAGTGTGCGTGTATCTGAGTGTGTGTTTTCCTCACAAAGTCTGTCTCTATCTCTGTAATTTACAAATAAATCATTACTGCATACAAATACAGTTTGGCCAGTTATATATTTTGGGCTAAAACTCTGGCTAACATTTGTGGCTTCAACACGAGTTTATATAAACATCTGCATGTAAATTGGGCAAACATCACCAGTTACAGAACTTGTATTAGGACTATTACAGAACCATGTAGAGCTATTCTACCATTATTTTGACTTCTTTCTAAAACATAAATTGTTAATTCAGGGATGTAAAAACTATTGTTAAGAAGGAGTACCTTACAACATATGCAACATATTCCAAATGTAGCAAAGTCAAAACTGACCTGAGTCCCTCTGACTGCAAAGAATCATAGAATCATTTATGTTGGAAAATGCCTCTAAGCACAATTTATTGTGTTGCATTGTTCCAAGTACTGAAATTAGATGTGATTAACTATATTGATAACAGCATTATATTAGTAAGTGGTGTAACATGACGTTCTGGCAGGAGATACTGCCAATTCACATGAGCTGTTCCATTTGTAGACAAATTATTTGCACTGGAAACCCCCTCACCCTGAAGTAAAGATCTGGAAAGAGTTTAAGTTAAACCTTATATACCCCTTTTAATTGTCTTATCTTTCAGGTTCTCCTAATGACTCACTGCTAAATGGAGCTACTTTTGGCTGGTGAAATCAGGTTGACAAGAACATCTTTAAAATACACCATTTCCACAAAAAAAACCCCCGCTTGAAATATTCTGCCTCCTCCAAAAGTCCTTGCTAAAAATGTAACTTCTGAAAAAAATCAAAACCTTTTATCTGCCTGAAAACCAACAATAATTTGTCTTGAAGTCTAAAATACACTCTCTATTTCTAGTTTTTCAGGGAATGTTACATCTTCAACCTAAGTTAAAGGATTTTGAGATGCAAATTAAATATTCTCTTCAAATAAGAATTCATTTTTCATGGAAAAAACGTTAGTGGAAAACTTCAGTCTACTCTGCCATGGACCTTAGAGGACCCGAGTTAATGCAGATTCTACTAGAAGGGAGAGAGGCATATTCCAAGTGTTTCCTTAGTTATTTGGCACTCGGTTTGCAGCCGGGTTGGCACGAATTATTGTCTTCAAAACTTTCAGAATTTTTAAAACTACAAACTTGCCCTTAGAAAACACCTTCGCTTGAGTCAGTGGGACAGGTTTTATGGGACAAGAGCACGTCAGTGAGGCACAGGAATATTCAATTTGCTAGTCCACTGTTTTTCTACTGCAAAAAGTAATGGTAAAATATGATCCTAAAAGAGTAATATTTTCCTATATGCAGAACAAGATAACCTTCATGTTATCAGCTCTGCACAGCTCACTTCCAAGGCCTTGGAAACACATATAAACAAATCCACTTATCTGTGTTTGATTAGGAGGCTTGGTGTACCTCATCCTGTTCAGTTCTACAAAAAAAAGTCTCGCAATGCAAACAATTAAAAATGCATCATTACAGATTCTTAATTGGATTTTAATTCACTACTGCTTTTGAGTAGAGATACAACTTCCACATCCTCTGAGAGCCAATTACTCAGAAAGTTATCCTTACAATGGTGCAGGGTCTCTGCCTTCATTTATGCTGCTCTTCAATGAATGGAAGTTCCCCAGCAAGACCCTTCAGTTTCCTTGACACCCCCTCTGTGAGGCTAAGGAATAAGATGGGTCCAAAATCTTTAATCTCAGTTTCAATCAGACAGAGACTTCCTGGTGCTTTTGCATGGATTAGGTCATGAACAGTGCAATCAGTTATGTTTCTACATCAGGTTTAACTTAAACTGACTAAATCTGCATTTTTCAACACAAGAAATGAAACCCTACATATGTATTACTCCCTCCTTACATGTAGAACTATATGTTCATATATACTTACACTGCAAATTAACAAACGGTGGAGAGGGAATCAGGGCAGACCACTATGCTCTTTACTCCTCCGTTTATCCACCATTTACCCATCTACAAAATCATGAGAGTATATCATTCATCAATGAACAGAAATGGGAGGAAAAGAGAGATCTATTTGAAGCAATACATTCATCCTGTGGTCTGAAGAAACCACAAGCAAAGCTTGTAGACAGATGCTCTTTAGTGCAGTTATTTCTGCTACTTGTTTCACCATTATCTTTTAGCCCACCACAAGATAAGAGAGGTGGGGGCAGAGATATCTCACAAGGAACCAAACATACCTCATTCATTTCAGCAGCAGTGAACTTAAGTCTTCAAGAGCTGGCAGACCATGAGACTGTAAACTATTATTGCCCTAAATCTCATTTACTACTTAATCCATTCACAGAAATACATCTGCCTTTTTGTACTTCTGACACTGACTTTTGACTTCTTTTCTTGATTTCACGAAAGATGAGAATCTAGTTTAGAGAAAATCAACATTTAATTTTCACTCTTGTACTCTTGGGTGTAACAGTTCCCTTTTGATCTGTACAATTACTGAAGCTCAAATATGGGGACCAGAGCTCTTAGAACAACCCCCAGAAATCCAATAAATTTTTACTCATGCATCAGAATAATTCACGTATTCTAAAAAGAAAAGCGAAACTAAGCTGAAAACTACTGTTGAAAACCACAAAGTTGCAACTAAGAAAACAGAAGAGCATGTTAAATTAGTCGAAGTGTTCCAGAGGGATTTCACCATTCTCCCAATTGTGACACTACCCACGTTTCACTACATGCAGTTAGAATCTGTTCTACTGGTGTATATTAAGAAATCTATTATCCTGGTAGCAGTGCATTTCTTTTATAACTGTCATTTACAGTCATCATAAGCCTTCAGTATCAAGAAAGACAGAAAATTAAATCAGATATCACATAAATGCTAGAGCAGAGTAAGAGAGACACCAAACTATTGCAGGGGGACACAGGAATCATTTTTAACCAGCCGGAACAGCACTGCCTTCTTCTTCAACAAGTACTTGGTGGGCCTGAAGGCAGTCACCAGCCACAAAATCAATGACACAGGAACATTTTTAACAACCAGCCGGAACAGCACTGCCTTCTTCTTCAACAAGTACTTGGTGGGCCTGAAGGCAGTCACCAGCCACAAACTCAATTATCTTCTGTAGCTGCAGGGAAGCGAAAACCAGCGGCGCAGCTCCTGAGGTAGCCGGGCCATCCAGGGATTTCTCTCTGACAGCGTCTGTCAGCCTCGGCACGAAGCTACACGAGGCACGGCGGGAGTGCCAACACAACGACTCCCAGTCACCAGCACTTTCGGGCACCACCTTTGGGAAACATTCCGCGTGTGGGAGGAGTCACGACAGTCGCAGCCTCGGCTCTGAGCTGTCGCTCCCCACGCCGGCTCCGGCCCCACGGCGGAGTTGGCTCCCTCGCCGTGCGGGCGTTCGCGCCGCAGCCGGCGCTGCGGGGGCTGCCCCAGACTGCTGCCGGCCCCCCCGCTCCCCG
>NW_008238359.1:184234-195351 GCF_000691975.1 Corvus brachyrhynchos
CGGGGCCCCAGGGGCGGGACGGCCGGCCCGGCCTCTCTCCTTCCCTCCCTCTCTACCTGCAGCCGGAGCGCGGTTGCCCCGCCCGGTCTCACCTCGCCTTGGGCTGGAGCGACTTGCCCGAGGCGAGATCAGAGAGCCAGGGGAAGGTGAGGAGGGTGAGCCTTCGCTGGTCCCTCTTGCAGCCAGGACTACATGCGTGATGGCTTTCCAGGGTAAGGGTACAGGAAACCTAAACGGCACAGGGCAGGAGGGTATGGAAGAGCACCAGAACGCTCATCCACACCAAGGTCCTAAGGTGGTGACCAGTCCAAATGGAGCTGCTAAGATCATCCCCACCTTGTCATTTCAAACTCTCCAAGTTCTGTTTGCAGAAGGTGGCAGTGGGAGACAGAATTGGTTCACATTCGATTCAAGGATTTCACTTAGCCCAAAGTAAATTTTGAAAAATACCTGTTTTTCTGAGATCAGGTTTTCCAAGTAGTCCCAAAAGAAGAGAAAAAACTTCGATATAATTCTCATCACTGTAAGGTCTCCCAACTTCAGAAGAGCTTCTAGGGCATGGTGCCCAAGGAAGGCTTCACCTCCTTCTTGATCAGGTAATTTGGTCGCAGACATTTCTGTGACATCAACTGCACTGGTCTGTTCTTGTGTCCTTACCCATGTTCTCCTCGGGTTCAACAGCTGTCCCAAGGTAAAGCTCCATGCTTCTTTCCACAATGTACAAGCCCTCCTACTTACCTTCCCAAGCCATCTTTCCTGAACAGCCTGTAACCCTTCAGGCTTATCTCCATAAAGTAAGCTACAATCCCAGAGCTCTGGTAAATAGCAAATCTGGCAGCTACAAGGGGGAATGTGAGGAAGACCACAGAGAAGGTAGTCTGCCAAATACAGGCACATACATAAGCCTGATGAAACTACTTACAAAGCACTACAAGTAATCATTTAATACAGTCTTTACGCATCGAATAGATTACGTGCTTTTAACTAGGAAGGCTTCTGCAAAGCGAAATATTACTTCACTCATTACAATGATTGACTGTAGGCCTGAACAAGGCAAGCTTGAGTGTGGATTTACCATACAGTAAGGTGCTACTTAACAGTTACTACTCACATTAATTCTCTGTAAAAAAGGTAAATATTTGAAATTTGCTTGCCACAACAGCTGCCTGATATGTACTGAGGGTGAAAATAGGCACACAGGTACTTATCATGAAATCCTCAGCATGCTGAATAGCTATAATACTCTGCACATGCTGATTTGACTCAGCCTAACTTTTCTATTTAACCTTTTGCTAAGTGAGTAAAATAGTGGGTAAGAAGACAGAATTACTTTTCTTTTAAAGGTGTGGGCAACCTTACAAGATTTTTTCAGAGAAATGAAGGCACGCTATCGTCCACAAGGTACTAGACATAATTCAAAAGCTTGTGAAGAAACTGAAGACAGCATATAGAAAGTTTCAGAAGTGCAGAGAATTTGTGACATGCATGGGGAGAAAAGCTCACTGAAACAGCGATTGCAGACTTACTGGTAACTTTCATGTTATTAAGGCCCCAGGGAATATATCTTAAAATTGAGGATTGCTTAGGTATCTTGTTGCAACCAGTCATTCCATTTTCTTCCTTACCATCCAGTATGAGGCAGTTTTAGACTTTTCAGTTTCTGTAAGAAAGTTTTGGGGCCTATGAAGCAATAGTAGAAGCACTGGTCAATGAAATTTTCTAGGTCCTGTCTGGACAGCTAATGCTGTTCTTGTATATATCTGTGAATACTTTGGACTATAGCCTTACAGTGCCAGCTAGAAAAGGGCTACTGCTCTCTGTTTTTATTCTCTCTCATAGCAAAAGGTTATGGATTGTATTGCACTGCTGTGATTTCTTTCAGCAGTTTCTGATCATACACCTTCATGTGCATTCCATTGCCTGGCTGGCGATGGTGGAGACAAAGACCCCAATGGACTTGAGCAGCCACAATTTGTTCTTCATGAACAGGCAGAATCAAATTCATTACTCTATCTCTCTCCTGAAGTAAGTGGATTGAAAAGCAGTAAACTCATATACTCTGATGTCAGAGTCTGTGATGCTAACTGCAACGAGACAAAACAGCCCAAGAACAAATGTGCATAGGCATGAATCTACTTCTTAACACAGATTGCACTGCAACACAAATTACAGTGCTAAATGGAACACTTGGAAGAATTAAACCCTTTTATATGGTCTAAAATTGTCCTCTATGAAATCCAGATACAAACTCACTTGGTTTTCTTCAAGGACTAAAAGCAGGAGATTTTGAAAAATACTGGTGTGCAAAACATATTGTCTGGAGCTAGGATCCTTCTGACTGCTATGTTTAATGTACAGTGAGTTAGAAACTGGATGACAGTTTCTACCACTGGGTTATACAAATGCCAGAACTACAAACAGAAACATGTGGTAGGCAGAAGACAGCTTGCAGCTCTTAAATCAGGAAATGCCAAGTGCAATATAAAAATAAAACCACCACCCTTTAAATAAAACAGGCTGTATTTCACAGTTTATTTAGGGTGATGTGTGTTTATTTCAGTCTGCAAAGCCATCATACTGCTGGGATGCAAGGGGCATTTTCTTCTGCATTTAGGCTGTCAGTAGCAGGCCTATTTTATCTTTTCACTCTAATGCAGCTTTTAATTGCCTGTGAAATTGCACCACCCTGAGGGAATTTCATACTAACATGCAAAATTGTGTTTTCCATCTTTATGCTCAAGGATCAGAGGAAAAGTTACAGAACTGGAGTCATAAACATACTGCAAGAAATTTTCAGATTTACAGTAAACTTTACCAGAAATTTACAGTAAAATGGAAATTGTATTAAGTGACTGGAAACTGGAGGTATTCCAGCTTGACCAGCTCTAGAGTCATCTTGCTTGACAGAGTAAAGGAGATACATGTTTGACTTCATGCTCATGTCACCTGCAGTGCAGTATGAGTTTGATTGGGCTATGCTGAAAGAAGTAAATGCAAGACTTTTCTAAAAATCAAAGTTTAATTATGGAATTCATCTGCCTGGCATCTATTCCAACCAACCCCTTGCTCACAGCAGAATCAGGTTGTCCAGGGCCTTGTCCAACTGGATTTTGAAAATTTCCAAAGATGAAGACTCCACAACCTCCATTGACAATCTGTTCTAGTGCTTGGCATTGCACACAGTAAAAACATTGTTTTGTTATATTTAGGTGAAGTTTCCTGTATTTCAATTTGTGTCCATTGCCTCTCGTCCTTCCACTTTGCAGTACTCAGAAGAGATTAGCTTTGTCTTCTTTGTACCCTCCAACCAAGTATTTATACACATTGATAAAACTCCCTCTCAGGCCTTCTTTCCTTGAGGCTAAACAGTCACAGTTCTCTCAGTACCTTCTCAAATGTTTCAATGCGTTAATCATTTTAGGAACCGACTTCTGGATTCACTCCAGTACATACATGTCTTGTACTGGGAAACCCAGAACTGCATACAACACTCCAGGTGTGGTTGAGTGCTCAGTAGAAGGGAAGGATCATCTTCCTCAATCCTGCCAGAAACACTCCTCCACTCCAAGGGAACTTGCAATGGCACTGGCCAGCTCCCTCCATCAGGGATGCATCCCATCAGGTTCCATAGAGTTAGAATCACAGAATATTTCAAGTTGCAAGGGATGCATAATGATCAACAAGTCCAAATCCCTGCTCCCCACAGGACTACCTAAAATTAAACCATACAACTAAGAGCATCATCCAGATGCTCCTTGAACTCTGACAGGTTTGGTGCCACGACCAGTTTCCTTGGGGAGCCTGTTCCATGGATCGACCACCTTCTCAATGAAGAACCCTTGCCTAATGTTTAATCTGAACTTACCTGGTGCAGCTTCATTGCACTTCCTTGTGTCCTGTTGCTGGTCACCAGAGGGAGGACATCAGCCCCTCCCCTCCACTGCTTGCCATCAGGAAGCTGTAGACTGTGATGAGGTCACCCCTCAGCCTTCTCTTCTCTGTTAAACAAACCAAGGCAACCTCAGCCACTTCCTCCTAAGTCTTGCTTTGAGACCTGTCACCATTTTTGTCACCCTCCTCTGGACACACTCCAATAGCTTTATATCCTTCATTTATTGTGGTGCCCAAAACTGCCCCCGGCACTCGAGGTGAGGCCGCCCCAGTGCAGAGCAGGGAGGGACAATCCCCTCCCTTGCCTGGCTGGCGATGCTGTGCCTGATGCCCCCCAGGACACAGTTGGCCCTCCTGGCTGCCAGGGCACTGCCACTGCTGGCTCATATTCAACTTGCCAGGGTCGCCCATGTCCCTTTCCACAGCGCTGTTCTCCAGTCTCTTGTCCTCCAATTTGTGTGGATAACCAGGATTACTGTGCCCCACATGGAGAATCCAGCACTTGGTCTCATTAAATTCCATACAGTTGGTGACGGCTCAGCTCTCCAGCTCTCTCTGCAGGAGCTCTTTACCCTCGAGGGAGTCCACAGCTCCTCCTAATTTATTGTCATTGACAAACTTACTTACTGTACATTTGATTCCTGTGTCCAGATCATTTATAAAAACATTGAAGAGCACTGGCTGTAAAATTGAGCCGTTGGGAATCCCAGTGGTGATTGGCTGCCAGCCTGATGTAACCCCATTTACCCAACAGATTATGGATTTGTCTAGCTTTGTGCCGGGCAGCTGATTCAGAGTAGTATCAAAAGCCTGGTAAAATCCCAAAACACCACATTTACTGGCTTCCCTTGGTCAATTAGGTTCGTGACCTTATAATGAAATGAAATTAAGTTGGTTAAGCCAGACTTTCCCTTTGTGAACCTGTGCTCACTATAATCAATGACTGCATTGTCTCTCAAAAAAACCTTCTCCGTAATTTTACCAGGCACTGGTAAGTAAGACTGGCAGGATCTTAATTACCAGGGTCTTCCTTCTTACCCTTCCTGAAACTTTGCCAGCTTCCAGGTGATTGGGACCTCTCCAGACTCCCAAGACCATTGAAGAAAAATAAGGCAGAGAGGTCCCATGATAACACTGGCCAGCCCCATCAGTATCCTGGGATGAATCCCATCAGGCTCCATAGATTTACGTGCATCCAGCTTGAACAGCTACTCTTGAACAAGTTCCAGCACAGCTGGGAGTTCATCATCCCCTCGGTCCTGGTCTTCCAACACAGGGCTCCTGGGATCCTAGGGCCCATCATCGGTGTTAAAGACAGAGGCAAAGAAGGCATTAAATGCTTTGTCTATGTCCCTATGTGTGGAGTGCCTCACCCTGTCAATCAACAGACCAGTGTTCTCTCTGATTCTCTGTTTGCTGTTAATTTATTTTAAAAAGCCTTTTTTGTCCTTCACAGTGCTGGTCAGCTTGAACTCCAGTCAAGCTTTGACTGCATGAATTTTCTCCCTGCAGTGCCAAACAGGATCTCTCTAGTCCTTCTGCATTGCCTGTTCGTGCTTCCAGTGTCTGTACCCTTTCCTTTTGCCTAAATTCTGTAAGAAGATTCCTGCTCAGCCAAGGCAGCCCTTTGCACTGCTTGCTTGACTTCCCTTCCTTTGGAAATGCCTGCTCCTGTTCTCATAAGAGATGGCTCTTAAAAAGTGACCAGCATTCATGAGCCCCAATACCTTCAGAAGCAGATCCCCAGGGGTCCACACTAGCTACTCCTTCAGCAGCCCAAAATCTGCTCTTCCCATATCCAGGGACAAAGTTTTCCTGGTGTTTTTTTCTCCAAACACCAACTATTTGAAACACAACTACTTCATGGTCACGATCAAGACAGCCACCAGTCACCACTTCACCCCTGAAACCCTCTCTGGTAACAAACAGCAAAGCTGGGAGGGCACTTATCCTCAGTGCCTCCCTTAGTACCTGCCCCAAGAAGTTATCTTCCATGCACTTCAGCAATTTCCTGGACCTGTTTGTGTCCGCTGTATGATATTAACCAGTTGATGCCTGGGAAGTTAAAACCTTCCAAAATGACAAGGACAGCTGAACTAGAGATATCCCTCAATTCCTTGTTGAATAATTCATTGTTGTTGTTTCCTCTCCTGGCTGTTTTGCCTTTCCTCACCCTGTCTGTGCAAGCTCAGGACAGCATTACTGTTTTCCTCTTAGGCCACCTTTCTGTGCTGCCACCATTTGCGTGCTTCCTTTGGATGTCTGAGTTCAGTCAGGAGCTCCTTGTTCATCCATGAAGGCATTTTGACACTTTTGCTTGACTTTCTGGGTGAAGGGATGGACCATTCTTGGGCATAATGTATAATAAACTACCAAAAAATAACAAAAAAAGTATTTCTTTCCATATAACCCGCATTAAAAACATTTTCCTTAAGCCACATGCAGCTCAGCATTGGCACATGAATAATTAGAGCTGTTGCATAAACTGGCACTTTTTCCAGTAAGGCACCATCAGCTCCATAAGAAAGCATGAATTAACAGGTGTATTTGTGTATACCAATAGCTTACAAAGCCAGGGCATCTACACTGCTTATTTGCCCTGTCCCCCAGAAGACAGGGCAGCTTCCTAACTGCAGCTCAGCACTTTCTATCTCATGTGGCTTTAAAGGAAACCAAACGAGCTATCTAATACACAGTGACCTATTTCTTCCCCCTTAATACTGAACATACAGTCTTCGTGTATGCTCATGTCTATCATGCTCTTCCAATCCCTTTCCCTCAGGGCTAAGCAAACCCATTTCTGAAATATTAAAAACCACAACATTCCCAGGGGAGCATTAAAACCAGTTCTTCATGTTGGTATTTTTTTTCCTATCACATTTTACAGCCACACTCTTCATATTTCTCAAACTGAAAAGAATTAGCATTTAATTTTTATTTTAAAAAAGAAACACCATTTGAGAATGTTTCCCTGTGAGGATGTGGAGCCAGCAATACAGTGGAAGGACTTCTCTCTCAGTCTGTGCCATGATACAGTTCTAATTTTACTCAGTATTCCACAGTTTGCTGAACCATAAACTGGTTTTAAAAACACTGCCACTAAAAATCTCGATCTTCTCTCCTAAGGGAAAGGTATCCTGGATCAAATCCAACATCAATTATATACCGCCTTACCAATTCCCCCCACGGCTGTGCTGAGGTGGTAAACTGTGTATTTTTGCCCACAAGCTGTCCATCTGTGATGAAGCATTACATAGATTCCAGCCCTGAAGTGCACTCATAACTCAAGGCTCTGTTAGACACACACCTTCCACTCAGGGATTTTCAGTTTGAATGAATAGTTACTAAAAAGAGGATTATATTGTCTTACTGAATGCAATTCTCATAGATAGACTATTAAATTCTGTTCAGTGAGGGATTTGTGCATAAAAGAAAACCTTTCAGAAACTCACCACCTTTATGAGCATGCTTGATAGAAACCTGTTTTTTACAAAGAGACAGCACAGGTTTATATTCTGAAATTTGAAAATCGGTCATATTTACCACCATAGCAGCTAAAGGTCAAAAAACATGGATATCTACTACAATACCTAATGTAATACACAACAGAAGACAGTTTCTTTCCACAAATCAATTGCTTCATGAAGCAATTTAGAGCAATAGCACAGTTTTCTGCAATTTGTTGACACAAACCATGACATTTTTGACCCTTTTGTCACATTACAGTGATCAATTAAATACAGTAAATTAATGACCACACACTTGCCGTGGAAGAGATGCACTAGAGTGGGAATATTTCAGGAAGCATGGTGGCCTGATGAGAAGCCAAAAGCCAGCCAGTTATGTTTACAGCAGATTGCAACGTTTTGCTGTCCCCATGCTCATTGCAACAGTGCTCAGAAGAGGTGCTGTAGCTGTATCTCTCATTTCTGACAGCTCTGTATCATTTGTGCACCACTGCTGTAAGTCTTCTCTCATCACAATGTGTCAAGAGACATGAAAATTTGACTGCAAGTCCCCTGACTCTCCATCCAATACTCCATCCCACTGGGAATATATAAACATTGCCAAACATCCAGGAAGATCGTCAGCATCTGAGTTTAAAAATTTTAAAGGATAGATTTAAAGCAATAATATTCTTACGTTCTCTTCCCTTCTTGCATCCACTCCCCGGCCCCAGTGCACATGCACACTCACGCACCATTTCACTTATGTAACCATCTTTCTCCCATTGATTTTTTTTTACCCCCAGCTTTTCCATCTCTTGTCCTTGTCTTATCCCATTGCTTTGGGTCATATTTCTTATACTAAAAATAAAAACCAAGACAATTAAAAAATATCAGTCTGGAGCTGCTATTTAAGTCACTCTCATAAGCATGCAGTAATTAGCTGATAGAGCTTTGTCAGGGATACTGTATTGTCAACAGCTGTGTTAAAACAAAATCTGTGATGATAGTATTTGTGGCAGCCAGTCCCTTTACAGAAATAAGTCTTTTAAAAGTAATCCCCCTACTTAATACATAGACAATAACACAGAGTATGCAGTATCCAATCATCCTTTGAAAAGCTTATTTGCACCAACTGTTCTCAGTCGGGATTACTTTCTTGGACAACTTTCACCAGCTCAAAGGTAGATACTGACTGGAAAAAAAGATCACATGTACTAGCTACTTGGTCACCTCCAGGTCTGTGACCAAACACATCACTTAATATAATAAACTGTATTAGCATATTCCCACTCCAAATTAGTTTTTATCAATGATCCAGATATTTCATCTGTTTCACTTTATGGCAACATGAATGCAAGCAAAGCATGGGAACAGGAAAAGGGAGGTGAGCAGGCCATGTTGTTCCTGAAACCTGGACATGAGCCAGATGCTCACTATGTGTATTGGTTTATATATTACATTGCTTTATGAATCTAAGGGAAGAAAACTGTATCTGTGGAGAAGCTGAGTGAACATAAGAAACATTTGAAGTTGTTCTTTTCGGTGTCAGTATGATTTCATTCCATTTAAATTAACTTTGGCATTTATTGGCCACAAGACTGAAACAGGAAATGGATGTAACTGCTCTTGGCTTCAGATGGGAAACATAATGTCATTTCCACTACCTGCCTTCCTGATTTGCACAGTCTCCAGACATGGACCCAGCAGCTTCCAAATGCGGATACATTTATCCTTTCTATTTTTCTTTCATCCCTCTTTAATTGCAAAAAAAGTTTTTCTAGAAAGGAAAATACTGAAAAAAAACCACCTCAAAGACGTTCAAAGGCAATAGGCAAAATACAAATACAGAAATGAATTACATTTCTAGTTAATAAAGTCAATAGCTGAGAAGAGCACAGCTTCAGTTATTTCTAGCAGTGGAGTCACAATCTCTTTTGCAAAAGATTCTAAAAGTAGTATCAGTAAATTAATCTTCAAATGTCTGCAAATAAGTGTGCAAACAGCCAGAACCACCCGGTTTGCCATCCTCAACATGACAGCAGTATCAAACTCTAAACAGCTCAAAGCACACAAGGAAGAGAAACTCATTTTATGGTATTCCATGGAACTGATTACTGTTTGAATGGGTCCTTTGCCTATACTTACACTCTCTATTACACTGCAATTTATTTTTTTCTTTTGCTTATTGCACTACACACCAAACACTCTCCTATTTCTGTACATTCAAGTGACCCCTTTCCAATTAATATACTCAAAAGAACATGCAGCTTTCCAGGCTTGGTGTTGTTCACCTTGCCTATCTTTTGTCTATTCATTACCATAGGAATGAAATGTGACGTCTCCAACTAAATCCCCAAGTTAGGACAAATGTGGGACCAAAACTGCTGAACATGTTATGTGGCACAATTATCTGTACGAGTATGTGGAAGGAGAGTGATTACTCCTCTACTACCTTTTCTGACACAACAGGAACAGTAAGAAAAGGAGGAAGCCAAGAACAAGAAAATATGGGGATAAACCTGGCTGACATGATAAGGGAAGTAGTAATGAGAACCAAACCTGGTCAGTCATATTAATTGATAAGAGCATGTAAGAGTGTGTGAAAGTTTATTTCAGCCTGGACTTTGGAAATGGTATTGGGGGATCAGACTGGGAGGGGTGCAGGAATCAATGGAGCTGTACACACCCATAGGGTGGGGGATTAACAGGGGAAGGCAGAGTCGAGGTGAACAAAGGGGCTTAACAAAGAGGGGTGTAAGAGAGGCCAGTTGGCTTTGAAATGGGGCTGGTCAGTACAATTGTCTGGCCAAGCCCTGTGCCTGCCCAGTACAGTCTGGCCTTGCTTCTACTGTCTCATGAAATCTTTTCTTAGGCATCTGTGTATGCTCATTCTGTGTCCCCTGGGAACACGCTGCAGGGACTCTGTGCCAGCTGCTGTCAAGCCTCTGTGTGCATGTGGGGAATTTAGTGCCTCCTCCTGGGGTCAGACCTGGGGGTGGGTGCCCCTGGCCTGTGGTGGCAGTGACTGGAGTGAGTGGGGTTTCCATGCCAGCTACTGGAGCCAGCAGGGGGATTGAACGTGCAGCCACTGGGGCAGGAACAGCATCCGTTCCCCAGAACAGCTGTTGGGAGGACACGAGTGAGGTGAGCAGGGAGTTCAGCGTGGGACCATGGTCGGTGCCTGTGTGCCTGGTGCCAGCTGTGGTGAGGGCAGAGTCTGCGCCTCCCACGGTGTTGGTGTGCCTGGGCGTGTGCATGTTCACCAGCAAACTCTAAGCTGGACCACCCAGAGACTTGGAAAGCCTAACACCTAGGCCAGGATCCCCCAGTCCATTTGCTATGAAATACACACATTTTGAAAAAATTCAGTTGACCTTTAGTGTGGCTTGCTCACAGAGGGCATTTCTATAAAGAAGTCATCTGTCTCAGTTAAACAAACAAAACAAAACAAAAAAAAAAGCAGCCAAGCAACCACATTCGTATTTTGCTTGCTCAAAGATTATGCCTCTAAACTTCCTCACTAATTCTACAAGTTTCTGGCAGCAGAGAAAAGAGAAGTTTGGGAGAAGCAAATACATTACAAAGTATTCCATCTGTTGTGAAGACTAGAGGGCTATATTGGAGCAGCCCTATGCAGTTTTGCAAGTCACTGTTTTGGAAGTGCCTAAAAATAGTTACAACACTGATGGACATTCACGCCACAGGAACTTTAAGACTGACATGTGCTCATCTTCCTGAAAGTAATTTCCACTATGTAGACTGCACAGACTCACTTGA